>NW_024070209.1:63899890-64114890 GCF_014754425.2 Oryx dammah
AAGAATTGATGCTTTTGAACTGTGGTGTTGGAGAAGACTCTTGAGAGTCCCTTGGACTGCAAGGAGATCCAACCAGTCCATTCTGAAGGAGATCAACCCTGGGATTTCTTTGGAAGGAATGATGCTAAGGCTGAAACTCCAGTACTTTGGCCACCTCATGGGAAGAGTTGACTCATTGGAAAAGACTCTGATGCTGGGAAGGATTGTGGGCGGGAGGAGAAGGGGATGACAGAGGATGAGATGGCTGGATGGCATCACTGACTCGATGGACGTGAGTCTGAGTAAACTCCAGGAGTTGGTGATGGACAGGGAGGCCTGGTGTGCTGCAATACATGAGGTTGCAAAGAGTTGGACATGACTGAGCAACTGAACTGAACTGAACTGAACTGGGCAGTGCTGCTCTTCTTTTTCTGTCTGTCTCATCACCCTATTCTCTGCTTGCTTTATGCTCTGATAAGAGCTAGGACTGATCTAAAGCCACAGAAGCCCTCTTCTGAAATCCATATACAGTGGCTACTGCAGTGTCCATCCAGATCTACTTCACTGGGATGTACATCCATCCCTCAGCTTCCCTCTTCTGGATGAACTGGCCTTCCCAGGTGGCACTAGTAGCATGGAACCTGCCTGCCAATGCAGGGAATGTAAGAGATGAAGATTCAGTCCTTGAGTTGGGACGATCCCCTGTGGGAGGGCATGGCAACCCACTCTAGTATTCTTGCCTGGAGAATCCCCATGGACAGAGGAGCCTGGCATTCTACACTCCATGGGGTCCCAACGAGTTGGACATGACTGAGCAACTTGGCACATGGATGAACAGGAGTCATCTCTCTGGGGAAGTATTCATCTTCCCATGCCACCAACCAATACATGACTGGCATAGTGGTGCCAAATACTAGGCCCCTTACCTCAAGATCAGTAAGACTTCCCTGGCCATCCAATGGATAAGACTCCCTGCTCCCAATGCAGGGAGCCTAGGGTTCGATCCCTGATTGGGGAACCAAGATCCTACATTCTACAACTAAGCCTGTGTGTCACAAAAAAGACCCAGCATAGCCAAAAAGAAAAAGAAAATCCTATTGTGGGGGTGGGGGGCAATTTTTCCTCTAGCGCTGCCAATAGGGTCACTCTGAAGATAGTCTCCAGCTGGGACCCTATCCTTCCTTTGTTCTCATTTTCTGTTCTTTCTTGCTTCGTACTCCTTCTCCTAAGAGCACTTTCCCACTAAAATCACTTAACCAAGAATCCCCACCACACACTCTGCTTCTGGGAAACCCATCTTAAGACACCATAGAACATGGGACACAGCAGGAAGAGGATGGATTCTGGGCAGGGTCTGGAAAGGACAGGGAAGAAGCAGGAAAAACCATGAAGCTTGTAAGTGGCAGGTGGTGGTGGTATAGTTGTTAAGTCAGTCCAACTCTTTGCAACTCCATGGACTGTAGCCCGCCAGGCTTGCTGTCCACGGGATTCTCCAGGCAAGAATACTGGAGTGGGTTTCCATGTCCTGCACCAAGGGATCTTCCCAACCCAGGGATTGAACCCAGGCCTCCTGCATTTAATGTGATCTCTTGCATCGCAGGCGGATTCTTTACCAACTGAACCATCAGGAAAGCCTGTAAGCGGCAGGAGATAAGGGAGTGTTAGAGCCCAGATAGGGGTAAAGAGGGGTGGTGTTAGGGCTGAAAGACAGTGGCTGCAGCAAGTGGAGAAGGAAGATGCATAGGAAGCCAGCAGCGAGAGGCTCCGTTTCACTGGGATGTACAAAGCTATTTCCTCTGCGACCAGGGCCTCCTCTGGGGACACACCCTGCCAGTGTTGTGCTCTTAGCTCCCAGCAGAAGCAGAGATTTCAGGGACTATTCCTGCTTGAACTTGCCCATTCTGTCATGGTAAGAGGAGGTCTCCAGCTGATCCATTTGTTAATCCCCTGGATTAAGCTCACATAAAGAGTGAAAACACCACTAGGGGAGAATTCCTACAGCTTCCTGCTGGCAAACAAGATTTGCCTGCAGCTAATGGGCATGCCCAGCTCCTCGGACAGCTACTATAAACCCTGGGTAGGGTTTGAGAGAAAAGGAGGGTGGGGGCAGCAAAAAGAGAAGTGAAAAAGACCAGGAGAGGGAATGAAAAGGAGAAAGACAGGGGACATGGGAGCGGGGGAGGGGTCTCTCCCTTCTACAGCAGCCTCTGGAATGCGTTCTCTGCACCCAAGACGGAAGGAGACTGTTGTCTTGATCTTTTAGCACCATTGGCAGCAAACAGAAAGGAAACACTAAGCCCTTTTGATACTATTTTGAGCAGAAGCAGTTTGAGGAAGAAAGAGATGTCTTCACTACTTGGGTTATTTACTACTTGATTATTTTACTACTTTACTACTTGATTATTCTCCATGCCCTTGAGATATAAATACACACACAAACAACAACAACAACAACAACCAAAAAAACCATGGGGAAAAGTAACTACATTTCTTAAACTTGAGTTAAAACCCTAATCAAGAGTCATCCATGGTTTGGGAATACATCATTGTATCTCCCCATGAGCTTCTGAAAAAGAGTCTCAAACCTAAGACTAAAATGCTGAATGGAGGTTTGCATTAAGTGCCTTACTGTTTGGAGATGAGAGAAATTGAATTTTAGAAACTGCTGGGGCTGTATTTTGCTTTCTTGAAAGTTCAAACCTGGTCAGATGCATTAGGTGGTTAAGATTCATTTAACAACTATTTCTTGAGCATTTCCTATGAATCAGCTCTTGTACTGGGTGCTAGCAATATGGAGGGATATGAGCCCAACCCCCAAAGTTAGAAGCCACTGATCTAGACCAAACTTCATTTTCTAGACACAGAAAGGTTACCCAAATAATTGTGACTTTGGGAAAGACTTTGCCAAACTGAGGCTTTAACCAAGGACATCTACCTCTTCCCAAGCTATGATCAGACCAGTCTCACTTCCTGGTCTTTTCTTCCCTGCTTGTATGAAGGGAAGTGAATATGGGCTCTCAAGTCAGCCTGGCTCTAACACTATTTGCTTGAGCTTACATAGTGTATTTGTTTCTTAATCCTGGGTTACCAAATCTTTCTCTTTTTTTTTTTAATAATTTCATTTTCTTTTTTATTGAAGTGCAGTTGATTTCTAATATTATATTAGTTTCAGGTCTACAGCATAGTGGTTTGGTATTTTTGCAGATTATACTCCATTATAGGTTATTGCAAAGATAATGGCTACAATTTCCTTTACTTTATCCTTTTTCCTTATCTATTTTACATGTAGTAGTTTATATATGTTAACTCTATACACCTACTTTGTTCTTCACTCTCTCCCACTTTCCTTTGGTAACCACACATTTATTTTCTGTATCTGTGAGTCTGTTTCTGTTTTGCCTAGGCATTCATTTGTATTATTTTTTTTAGATTCCACGTATGAGTGATATCATATTTGTCTTTCTCTGATTTATGTCACTTAGTATGATCATCTCCAGGTCCATTCATATTGCTGCAAATGGAAGAATTTCATTCCTTTTAAAGGCTGAGAATGTGTGTGTATGTGTCTCCACACCTTCTTTATCCAATCATCTGTTGATGGGCACTTCAGTTTGCTTCCATGTCTTGGCTGTTGTAAATAGTGCTGCTATGAACACCAGGGCACATGAATCTTTTTGAATTAGAGCTTTCATTTTTTTTCCAGATATATATACAGTAGTGGAATTGCTGGATCAGGTGGTAGTCCTATTTTTAGTTTTTGAGGGACCCTCCATACTGTTCTCCATAGTGGCTGTATCAATTTACATTCTCACCAACAGTGTAAGAGGGTCCCTTTTCTCCACATCCCCTCCAACATTTGTTATTTGTAGACTTTTTGGTGATGGCCATTCTGACAGAAATGAGGTAATATCTCATTGTAGTTTCAATTTCCATTTCTTTAATAATGAGCAATGTTGAGTGTATTTCATGTATCTGTTGGCCATCTATATGTCTTCTTTGGAAAAATGTCCATTCAGGTCTTCTAACCATTTTTAAGATGAAATTAAAAATAACATGCTTGTATCCATCAGAGTTCTTTGTTTTGAGTGATATAAATAAACAAAGGTTGATTTAGACAGGCGGGAATTTACTGCAAGAATAGGAGGGAGCTCAAGGGGAAGGCTTCTTTGTGGTTCAGCTTCAGGAACAGCACCCATATTATATTTTGTTTCTAACAACATCAAAGACTGGAGAACCAGACTCAGAAATGGCAGAAAGAAGGGGGTCTAGGCAATAGCCAGACCACAGACAAAATGACGCTCCAAAGCTAGTTGGTGGAGACTTTGTCACTGCAGCTGCTGGCATGGAATAGTGGAATTTATCTACCACTACTATTAGCCTTGGACACTGGCTGCCACGGTAAACACTGCAGCCCCAGGGAGCTGCATGCTGAAGCCACGTATGCCACCATTATCTGAGAAACAAATTCTCAACTTTCTTGCCTTTTGTATCCCTAACTACCATCTTAAAGTCTGAGGCAGATACCACACTTTGGCTGAGTATAGGTCATATGCCCACACCCCAGCTGCAAGGAAGTCTGGTACAAGTATCTGAACTTTTTTAACCTCTGTACTGAGAAATTCCATCAAAATTCATATTACCAGTAATTTCTCAAACACAGAAAATGAGTTCAAAGCCTGGACAAATCTCCAAATAAAACTCACATGGTTCCACTACTCTATAAGATTGGTATAAGGATTAAATTAGATAATACGGAGATTAATAAGATGATATAGAGCTCAACAAAGGTTCAATTAATGTTCATTTTCATCATCACCTTCACCACTATTATTACTGTAAGAGTCAGGCCATCTGCTCTTCATATCATGCCAGTTGTTCATAATGCCTGTAGCTGAGAAGGGTGAATGGTAAAAGTATAGGGAAAATGAAGGAAATGAAGGGTAATGCCAGAAGGGTAAGGGAAAAGATTAGAAGACAGAAATAAGGAAAAGAAACGGGCACTTTCTTTTCTTTACTGATTCCTGGAGAGAAATTAATTACCCAGGAAAAAGAGCATGACAGGACTTAACACAAAGATGTAGCAATAAGGAGAGTCGTGTTATTCAGAGATCTGGTCCTCAGATATGACCTTTCTTAGCCAAGGGACTCAGACTGAAAGAACACAACAATTGAAGAGAAATGAAGAGGCTTAGAAAGAAATGTTCTTGGTCTTTTTATAAATAAACCCTTATAGCTTGTATCCATTTGGTGGTGGTGGTGATGGAGATGTGTGTATATAAAAGCATGTGTTTATTTGTTTTAATAAAGGTGTTTCTTTTTTGATTAACTCATCATTTATTTCCGGCTGTGCTGAGCCCCTGTTGCTTTGCTTGGTCTTTCTCTAGTTGCAGTGGGCAGGGGCTTCTTTTTGCCTCAGTGCACAGGCTTCTCATGCCAGTGGCTTCTCTTGTGGTGAAACACAGGCTCTAGACACACAGGCTTTGGTAGGTCCAGCACATGGGCTCGGTAGGTGTGGCTCTCAAGCACAGGCGTAGCTGCCAAATGGCATCTTCCTGAACCAAGGATTAAGCCCGTGACCCTGCACTGGCAGGTAGACTCCCATCCACTGTACCACCAGGGAAGTGCTGCATGAGTCTGTTCTGTCGTGCTTTAAATTCATAGAAGAAAATTGAGATTTGAATTTTAAGAGGATTTTGATTTTTGTTTTGGCAGCTCCTGTTTCCTCTCCTCCCACTCAAATATGCAGAGACACACAAATCACCGTTGAGGATGACTGCAAACAATGCCTCCCGGGGTATTTCCCTTGGTTTCCTCAGGGCTTAGCTGACTTCTGATACCTGGTAGAGGATCCTGGTTAAAGGATCAATTGATAATGCTAATTATTCTAGGACAGTAATTCCCAGTCCTTGTAAGTAAAAGTGTAAATATGAGAGCCGCTCTGGCAGAGGGTAAGCATTGCTTGTCTGTGGATCAGCTCCTTTTGTTTGGAAATTGGCCTCTCCCTCTCTCTATGTGACTCTAGTAGGGCTGTGAATCAAGGGATGTCATCTCTCCTCCCCTTTCAGGGGTCAGCACATAATTCATGCTGACCAATCAGATGACCATCTCTACCTTACCTCTTGTGGTTAGTCCAGAGAGGAGTCCATGAGGTAGTGTTGGACAATCACAGTTTGTTTAATCATAGCTGGAGTTTAATACAGGTGTTGGGATAAAGTCTCCCTTGAGTTCACAAGTCTTCAGGACCATGTGATCATGTGACAAGGACCCTCTCATCACCCTTTGGACAAACCACACCTGAAGATGAAGCCAAGCAAAGGCATACAGAGTTCAGCTTACCTCTGAGTTACCTGAGCCAATAACTTTTCCTTTTGGCTTTAGTTACTCTGAGTTGGAATTTTATTACTGGAAATTGGGAGACTTTCATATCAAACTGCCCCCCCCAATTGCTTTAGACTCCTATGTGATATGAATTGAACTTTTAGCATGTAGCATGGTTTGATCAAACATGTAATGATAAAAATGGCTATAATCTCAAAGCTTTTAAAATAGTTTTGATGCTATTAATCATAATAGCATCTACCGATATTCTTTTTAAAATAACAGTCTATGAGTGAGACATGTTATTTATTCAGACCCTAGAGAATGCTTAAACACTAAGTAGACTCATGGATCACTAGCAGTAATTATTTTGGCTCCCTTATCCAAGGTTGAGAATCACTGTTTTTAAGCTCTCAGACCTTCAATACAATACTACAGAAAAAGCACTTCTGAGTTTTACCATATTTTTAAGAGCTCTAAACCCTTTGTCTACTTCTAAAGAAAATACCATGAAAGAGCCCTTTGATAAGCTTTTGTACCCAAACAGAGTCTGGTCTGAAGTTCCCAAAAATACAAGGCCATCATCTATGAGAACACAAGATCCACCTGTGAGCTGCAAAAATTCAGGAACTTGCCTGGGGACCACACTGGGGTCAGCACCCACCATCAGAAGGAATGTTCTCCATGAACCGGATGCTCAGTTTTGTAGTGTCATGCAGGTCACACTCCCAAGACCAAAACCCGCTCTTGACGTTCGAAAGCAGTGCCAGGAGCCATTAGTGATGTATTTGACATTCTATCAGAAAATTCCACCAAAGCTCTCTTTTCTATTAAAAGCCACTGAGGGGGGAAAAAAAAATGGTGGAAACCCTAACAATAAAAGCAACCATTTACTAGAAAGACCAATGTAACCCTTCAAAAAGCTGACTGGATGGTATGAAACTCACTAGCTGTTCAATTTCCTTTTTGACCCGTTTTTAAAGTTACAACAATTTTCAAAGCTATTTATATAGCTGAGGATCTCTATAAAAATTTCTACACATTTTCAATTTAACAAAGAACAGACTGCTAGATCATGCTGGGGTCAAGAGGGACTGGGAGTGAGGTGAGGGAAGCCCATATACCCCACTTCAATTTAGCTATGAGAAATGGGAATTTCACTGCACTAGGAAAACATCGATCCCTCAAGCAAAAACCTCAGCAGAAAAGTTAAGAGGCAATAAATGCAGGTCCCAGCCCTGTAGCAAGTGGATCAAATGCTACCTGGGCCTGTGGCATCGGGGTAACTCTCTAGAACTAAGATGATTGGAATTGGTTCTTTTCAGGTAATGATAGCATCCCTGAAGTCTTTTCTACCTCCTGGCAGCGCAGTGTGGCAGTCTCTGACTTGAGGCACCACTTCTGTCATGGGATCAAATGTTCAGATTTTAAAAACTAAAGTTTGATGTGGATGAACAACTGCCTATAAAACGCATTAAGCTCTTTCCCTGTAATGTATTTAATTTCACACTGACTGCTGGTATTACCTCTGAATGGATTACGGCGGGGGGCGGCCATTGTCCCACTAAACCACACGGGTTAAATAATACCTTGGTGTCTAGAGCCGCTTCGGGACCATTTCATACAGGCTAATACATGAAATGAATACCCAGCTTTTCTGCAAGTGATTTGGTTGGGTTAAAAAGAAGGACACGTTGAATTGGTTTACAGCACGAGATCATTTACGGCACTATTTGGATTGTACCTTTGCCTACAGTAACATTTGCACCTGCATTTTGCCATTCTCAGCAGCGGGGCATAATCACACCCTTACTGCTGGAAGGCATTTGGTGCTCAGAGTCTATTTACTTAACAACCTCAGGAATATGACTCCACTCCTGGGTCAGCCACTTAAATTTGGCTTCGTGTTTAGATAATGACTTTGTGCTCTTGTCCAAGCCCGGGGAAATGCTATAGATAAGCTCCAACATTGCCAGCCCTGCTCCAAGTTGACTTGATTCTTTTTCAAGAGCACTTGCACCCTTTAAGCGCATTTCCAAAGTTATCCCCTCACGTAGGCAGGATAATCACCTCATTTCATGAAGCACTTCTCAGGCCATAGACACTGGAATCATTTGAGTCTGAGCCAAATGGGGCCAGGAGGAGGTTTTACAATGAAGCCGTTTCTCTCTGCCCCTTTGGTTGCACCTGTAACATAAACAGCCAGGGAGAGGGAAGCACTTTTAAAGCCACTTAACTGGGCGTCTGCTACCCTGGGTTTTGCTTCCGTGTCTGCATTGGTTTGGGACTTGCCCCAGCAAGAGAGGCATCCTGGCACATGCTTGAGACCTTGGGCAGACTCACCTTGGGGCTAATTATACAATTGTAGATGCTTATTTTTAAAAGAGGTTTCAAGTGCAAGAGAGTGAAGAGGGTTCTTTTATTTCCTCTGTATATTTGTTGTCATTAAAAAAAAAAAGTTAGGAAAGTATTAAAGCTTTGCTCATCTTTTTTTTTTTTTCCGTCCCTTGGCTTTTGAGTCTGAAAAGAATGCTGGAAGTCTTCGGAGGCCTGGTTGGAACAGAGAGTGTTAATTCTTCCATATCTAAGCCTCTTTGTCGAAATTCCCTTTGTCTCCTGCCCCAAGTCATTAAACACTAATCCCATCACTCTCCCTAATCCGCAGCACTGAAGCTGGAGTTCAGTTTCCGAAACTGTCTTTGTGGCTCTCCTAATAGACAGCTCCTCTGGATTGCCATCGGTTCAGGCGCATTTAGAGCGGCCCATTTCAGCTCCTTAATGAAGTGCCCTTAATGAATCTTTTCCTCCTTCACGCAGTGAGCACGGGCTTCAATTGGTTTAGTGTTAAGTAGAGGAAGATGCCGAGTCATCTCAGGGGCCTCTGCAAAATATGACTGTCAAAGGCAAAAGCCTAGGAAACAGGCCATTGAGGGCGACAGCCACTGAAGTGCTCATTTAATTACTAAGGATTTACAAAAGAAAATCTGCCCTTTGTAGCTAACAAAGGACAAGGAACTAAGAAGAGATAGTAAAGGGTTTTTCCGACAAATGATAAAAGGGGAAACATGGTTGAGTAAAGCTACAGGGCTCGTAGAGGACTCTTTCACGTTTGCTACCCAAGCTTACCTTTCTCAACATTAGGTATGCTCGGAGGTACTCAAGTGGACTTTTCTACCCTGCCAAGTGATGGAGGCCAGAGAGTAAGTCTGATAAATTTTTCAGGGACAAAATGCCATTACAATGATGATCCACTCCACTAAATTTAAGAAAAAGTGGGACTTGAAAAACAACCATGGGGGAAAAAAAACAATGGGAAAAAAATGTTTCCAAGGAGTTTTGTTTGCCTTTTTTTTCCTACTTGGGTAAATTGTTTACAGTCTTAACAGTTAAAGTTAGCTTGGCTCTCACATTCCTCCAATGCAGCAGATGTAAATGAAAACTCTGAATGGCCCTTGATCACTTCACGTTTTCAAAATATGTTGACGCATTTTATGGGTAGCTCGGCACTTGTTTCTCCTTTGGTAAGGATATTTATTACATGATAAATATATATATAAATATATATATATGATATAATCTATTTATTACATGATGAAATTGGTATAATTAATAGGTGGTTTTGGTGTTGCAAATATATAGGTTTAAAATTCTACAATATCATGTGCTATTGCTCTAGGTTAAGGAATAAAAAGAAAAACAAGTTAATGGAGAAATAAATCCGTCCAATTGGCCGTAATTTATTTGGTACTAAAGGCATATTACTCCAGCTGACAACAATTAATATAATTGTGGCTGAATTCTTTGGTCACAGTGTCTGCATGCTAGCAAAGTCACAGCATCAACTGACCCACAAAGCACCCACAGGTAGGAGACACTCAGAAAGACTTCTTAGCAGACTGCTGAGTTAACTGATTAATTGGACCAAGTCATGTAGCCCTGCAGAGTAGACTGAGAGAAACTTCAAGGTTTTTTAATAAATGTATAAATGTCACCTAGATGCCATCATGAAATCACTTAGTAGATTTAACAAAATTGAGATCACAAGGTACAAAAGGCTTAGTTTTCTGATTTGGCAGCACAGGATGGCCTTGTAAAGATGCTGTCAGATACTGACAGCACAAGTCTGAGCTTCTGAAACTCCAAGTTTCCCTCTTAATGCCAAGACTCCAAACCCTCTTCATTGTACATGGCAGGTGACATCTTGGCTTTATCTTTATTGAGCATTTTGATAAAACTTCTTTTCCTCTTATTCTTACCAGACCTGATAGTTCTCTTCACTGTAACAAAAACAAAACCCCCAAAACTAACTTTGAACTCCCTAATGAAAACAAATCAGATACATTTACTAACTGGATAAATCAGAACAAAGTGACTCATCCCAAAATGAAGCCACAAACATTCTCCTCACAGATAAAAACAACTGCATTTAGCATTTGGGCTGTGTTTCAAATTCCAGTGCATGTCTACTGTTGGCAATAAAAGTTACACTTGGACATTGTTAAAATGTGGTCATGTGTTCACTGCTTCTACTTTCCTCTTAACTGACTTGCCAAATCTTTTTCTTTGGGGAATCAAACAGCTCTTACACACATTGAGGAAAAATTTCCTGTGCCGCAAGTTTAAAAAAAAAACAAAACCTACATAGCATCAGTTGAGTTTATGGGAGCCACAGAGGCAACATGAGGCCAATGCAATGACCAGCTGAGTGCCAGCTGTCCCTGGGAGCTCCAGCCCTTGAAAGTCAGTATTCCCTGAAGCTGGGCTGCCCATGGTGCATTAGATCATGATGGCTACATCCTAGCAGAACTTTTTATTTAATCCTTCTCTTCCTTTCCAGACCCCCCTCTTTTTTTTTCATTCTCATTTTGCACAGGCAAGCTGCATGAATCTAGTTTCAAATGAAAACAACATTGAAAAATGGAACCGGGGTGGCGTATTGGGAAGATCTCCAGCAGGCTGTGCACTGGGGATTTTTTACTTCACTCTGAACCTCATTCTCTCAACTATAACTTTGGGAGGAAGGGTGGTGGTGGATTTGATTACAAATCTTTTTTCCTAAGGGGGGATATATATACTTACAAAACATTTTGGTACTTCAGGCTTTTCTTTTTAAGAAAAGATGCCTCACTGAGCTTTTGAATTAATAAGCGTTGGAAGCACTATGTTTTTCCTTTTGTTGGTTGTTAGTGGCATTCATTGGAGAAAGAAATGGCAACCCACTCCAGTATGCTTGCTTGGAAAATCCCATGGACAGAGGGGCCTGGTGGGCTGCAGTCTATGGAGTCACAGAGTGAGACACAACTTAGCAACTAAACAACAACAGTGGAGTTCATTGACCAGTACCAGCAATCTAGAGTTCAAATTTGCCAGGGACACTGCAAATTCACTGAGAAACGAAAAGATGGATAAGGAGTCTCACCATTTATCAAGGTTTATAGGTAGCTCACACTTTGGTATCTACTCCTCCAGAAAGTAAAACAAGAAAACACTGATCTGTTTCTTCCATGATTTCACAGAAATCAAGAGGCCCATTGCCATGGGTCTCGTATACCCCTCTATATCCCTAGCACATGCTATAGTACCCTACACATATTTCTGGGATGAATAAATAAATCTACCAAGTTGTAAACAGCCTGCACATTATCTAAACAGAAATTTAAGTTGGACATCAAAAATAGTTAAGGTATATTATTTCCTATAGGATTTCCCAAATGGATTCTGCTGTTTTGCTTTCGAATCATAGATCATTCACAGAAGGGAGATTTGAATGGCTAAGTCATTACTTAAGAGATGCATACACTTGTTATTAATCAGAGATACGTGAATTATGGGTTGAAACAAAGATGAAGTTTTATTGTGCACTTACCAGAAGAGAAAAATGTAGGGAAGGAGAATAATGCCAGTTGGTGAGGATGACATAAGGCCATGAGAACTCTCAGAGACTGTAAACTGATGAGCCATTCTGGGAAGTAACCTGGAAGGACTCATGTCCCATTATCGAGCAATCCCACATAATAACCAGATAAATACTCACACAGAGCCTTGTGGGAGCACCTATGATTGCCCACTCTATTATTTGTAGTAGTGGTGAGTTTAAGGCAATCTAGAAGTCCATCTCTAAGAGAAGATGAGAAGGTATTCTATGCAACAGATAGAATTAATAAATTAGAGATAAATACACAATATGGATAAATTATGAAAACAGGGGACTTCCCTGGTGGTCCAGTGGCTGGGACTCTGCACTACCAATGCAGGGGGCCTGGGTTCGATCCCTGGACAAGGAGCTAGATCCCACATGCAGCAACTAAGACCCAATGCAGCCAAATTAAAATGAATAAATGATTTTTTTTTAAATTATGAAAACAGTTTTTGAGTGAGGAAATGGTAAAGAATGAGATCTAGGCCACAATTTCATATAAGTAAATTACAGAAACACCACTGACCAATGCAGTAAGAATATATACAAATCCATGTGAATATATCAAACATCTTAGAATGCCAGTCTACTAGAGGGCAAAAAATAAACATAGGAGTATCAGGAATGAAGGAAAATAATTGTAGCAAGTGTGAGAGTCCTCAGAGACCAATGCTGGTAGTGTGCAAAGAACTCATGAGAATGATTAACTGACCTTTCTGACCCTGGAGTGCAAAAAAAAAAAAGCAATATATGTTTTGAAAAAAATAGAAATAAACTAGTCTGTTATTTTCTTCCTCCTCAAGAAAACAGCATCTTTCAGAACAAATGTTAGACTTACACAAACTTGATTTAAAAATACATCAGGGAAAGGGGGCCTTCAGATTTCCTTGACAAATGGTCAAGAATTGAGCAGAGGTGTCAGTGGGCTTCAAAATATATAAAGCAAAAACTTTTGTGTTGGTTAGGATAATATTAGCTGCTGTAACATAAGGCCTCAAAATTTCAATGGTTCAGCACAAAATAACTTTACCCCTTGCTCGTGTAACAGTCCACTGTTCTGTGCCATGACTTCAGTCAGGGACCTTGACTGGAAGATGCTGTGCCATCATCAAGACGTGGTTCCCATGGTCTCCCCAGAGCCTCTCCCTGTAGCATCATTTAGAAGGGAGAAGGAGATAGAAGAGTGTACACAGAGGGTTTCTATTGGTCATGTCAACTTGCATTCCACTGGCTATAATTCAGTCAGATGGCCACACCCTCTCTAAGAAAGCCTAGAAAATATGGTGTAACTGTGTTCCCAGGAAAAAGAGAAAAACACACATTTTAATCAGTCTCTAGCAGTCCCTAGTATGATTTGACTTCAACAGCATTATCAGTTTCTCTCGAAACCAGGGCCACTGACAAGTACATTTGAGCCAGTGAATACCACTTAGCTGGTTTTTAAAATCTGAGAGATGAACAAGGAGGTGAAAGGGAGACAGTTCTACCTGTAGTCTTAAAGTCTTTTTCTGAAAAAAACTTTTTCTTTTTAAATCAATAGCATGGCAAGATGTGTGCTGCAACCTTTCTGTAAGGCAATCTGATGATACATATCCATAATCTCTGAGGATCATAGCAATTCCACTTCCAGAACATGCAAGCAGGAGAGCTCAGTGTCTAGAACACAAGCCTTGGCAACTACTAGAAACAAGTTTAAGTCTATATACTTACCTCTAAGCCTACAACTTTTATCTATAAAATTAGGGTAGTAAAAATATATACCTCATCAGTTAAGAGACCAAATGAGATAATGCATGTAAAGCCTTCTTGACTACAGTGCCTGGCATGTAAGAAACACCCTGTAATACTACTGAGTAAATAATCACCGATGTGTGCAGCTTGGACTCAGAAATGCTCATCAGAGATTTGCTACTAATTATTACATATTGAGGGAAACCTCAGAAAGGCCTAAAATAGGAGACTGGTTAAATAAATGATGGCAAATCAATTTGCACCCCTGAAAAGATATAGGAAATAATTCAATAACAAGAAAAAATGTTTCCTATATGTTAAGTTAAAGTGATTAGAAAATGGACTGTAGGGACTTTTCTGGTGGTCCAGTGGTTAAGAATCTACCTTGCAATGCAAGGGATGCAGGTTCGATCCTTGGTCAGGGAACTGGGATCCCACACACCACAGAGAAACTAAGCCTGTGCGCTACAACTACTGAGCCTAAGTGCCCCAACTAGAGAGTCTATGTACAGAAACAAAAATCCCACATGAAGCAACAGAGATCCCATAGGCTACAACCACAACCCAACGCAGGCAAATAAACAAATATCTTAAAAATAAATAAAATGGACTGTAAAGTATGTACAGATAAATGTATATGTAAATTTATATGCAGAACACAGGCTGCCAAGGTATACTCTCAAAATGTTGATGATGGTTCTCTCTGAATGGGGCTGGGAGCAGGTTAAGTGACCTTGTTTTTCCTTTGTAGACCAGTGCTTCCTAGATTTTCCTCAATGAACTTATACTGCTTTAGAAAAATGGAGCTTTTAAATTCCAGGACATGCTTAATGTGTTAGCATGATTTCTCCTCCCTTTTCACAATAAGTCTTCAAATATAAAGAAAAGTTGTGAAAACTTTTCAGGACCACTTTTTTCCCATCCTCTAGATTTAACAAATGTTTACATTTTGCTTTTTAATGAAGTATTTTGAAATAAATAGAGTCATACAATGTCATAAGTTTCCACATGAATGTCTAAAAATAAAGATTCTTACTAAAACAGAAATAATAGTATTTTGTGTTTTAGAAATGGTAAAATGGCTAGATGCTTCTATTCTTAGGCATATTTTTAAAAGTTGGAGATTTTATGAGACAGGGCCTCAGAAAGTCTAGTTATTAGACCAGGCTATGCATAGACTTACTACATTCTATTAAATCACTGGAGTCAACTTTTCTTATTTGTAAAATAAAGTTTTCATGCTAAATAAGTTTCCACTTTAAAAATTATATTTTCTTTGGGGGCAAGGAGAGAAACAAGTGAATTTCCACAATTAAGGAAGTCTGAGGGTCACAGCCATACCAAGAGCTAGCATGTGTCATTGAAGTGAGGAAAATTTGAAATGAGGGAACTGGAGACCAGAGATATTAAAAGATTTTTCTAATTTGTCCAATAAATAAACACACCTGTGACCTTTTGTTTAACTAAAGTAAACTCTTGAAACCGCTCCAACTCCCAGGCATGAGTTTCTGTATTTTAGTTTATCCAAGTCTTTGCATAGCTGCTTTGACTGTTTCATTCTTATCATTGTGTTTTCCTGTAGCAGGGCCGGCTGGGTAGATCTTTGCCAAGAACATAACCAAGGAGCCCTCTGCTATTCAAGTGCGATAAAAAGAAGTGCTGGGCCAGGGCCCCTCGCTTTGCATTTACATCACAAAGCCCAGTGTTCTGCACAGCTCCTGTCAGTGAGAGACCCTTGGAAAATGTCAAATTCAGATCCAGCTTGGGACCCTACTGGCTGAGAGCTTGGTTCTTGTGCACCCTGTGGTAGGGAACTAATCTCAATTCCTCAGTTTCCTGCCCCCGAAATAGAACTCACCCTTCCCTGCATGACCAAAATTCATTGCTTCAGGATTTCTTCAGATGCTTGATTCATTGTGTAACAAATGGCAGTTGCAACTCCAGCCTGAGTACTAATAAACTTGGACTAGACAAGTTACCTCTGTACACAGGTGCAACTTCCGTCATCTTCACATGGAATCTGCTTCCAGGCTCCCTATTTGATGGAAGAACACCAATGAAAAGTCTGAAAACCTAGATTCTCAATTTTCTCTGCTCTTAACTGCTATGTGGGCAACCCCTGAGCTTCCCAGGAACTCAGTTTCCTAATTTATAAAATGGAGGAGTTGGGCTCCCCTGATGGCTCAAATGATAAAGAATTTGCCTGCAATCCTGGAGATTTGGGTTCAATCGCTGGGTCAGGAAGATCTCCTGGAGAAGGCAATGGCTACCCACTCCAGTTGTCTTGCCTGGAAAATTCCATGGCCAGAGGGGCCTGGTGGGCTATAGTACATGGGCTCACAAAGAGTCGGACAAGACTGAGCAGCTAACACTTTCACTTTTTCACTGGTTCTAAGATGCCTTTAAAGATATGTAGAATAACGTTTCTAAGGGCATTTTCCCCCTTTTCTGGAAAAAAGTCAATATTTCACCTGTTTTTTATTTATTTATTTTAATTGAATGTTAATTGCTTTACAGAATTTTGTTGTTTTCTGTCAAACCTCAACATTAATCAGCCATAGGTATACATATATCCCCTCCCTTTTGAACCTCCCTCCCACCTCCCTCCCCAACCCACCCCTCTAGGTTGATACAGAGCCCCTGTTTGAGTTTCCTGAGACATACAGCAAATTCCCATTGGCTATCTATTTTACAAAAGTCATTTAAAAAGAATACATGAAGACTATCCATTCAACCACATTCCCTGTCCTTAAGGCAACTTCTTTACTAGCTCTTTACATTTCCAAAAATAGCCTACTGAATTAAAAATACACATATGGCCAAATCTCCAACTCAATTTCTAAAAATTTATCCTACTGATAGACAGGAACATGCGTGTGAAGACACACATCACTTTGCTTGTTGTATTATGGTCATTACTAGCCCACTGTAATAACCTGAATGTTCATTAAGTATATTGTGATGTAATCATACTAAGCCCATTAAAAAAAAAGGAAGTAGATTTATATGAACCTGAATCATGATAGTCTTTATGTTGCAAGTAACAGAAAATCAACTGCAAACTTGATTTAAACAATAAAGGAGATTTATTATGTCTTATAAATGAGAAATCCTCAAGGACTCAGTTTCTTCCCATCTCTCTGCTGTTCTGTCAAGGATAATAGCTCCAGGCCAAGCCTGGTTCTTTCCTGGTAGTGGGGGACTTATCAACCATAATTAGGGTTTCTTGTTCCATTCCAAGGCAAAGAGAGTGCCTATGCCCCAGCATTCCAAGTAAGGGTCTGGAAGTTCATTTGGATTATACAAGCTGATATCTGCCATGAGAATGCAAAGGAATGATTAGCTTTAGCCAGTCAGTCCAGGATTCAGTGCTTCCTGGAAGTTCTGTGGGAAGCACAGACAAGTAAATGAAAATCTGAGTATTACAGGGAAGGAGGGGAAAATGGACACCCAGTAAACAGTCATCAAATGTCCACTATGGTATTGGAGTATGAAATAGTTTCCAAGATACTTTGTTAAATGGAAAGGGCAAGATACAGAGGTGTGAGTACAATATGCTACCATTTGTAGTAGAAAATCATACATGCATATTTTTTAACCTTTTTCTTATTGAAATATAGTTAATTTACAATGTTGTGTTAGTTTCAGGTATACAGCAGAGTGATTCAGTTACACACAAATATATAAACATATATTTTCTTTTTCAGATTCTTTTCCATTATAGGTTATTATATTGAATATAATTCCCTGTGCTATGCAATACGTCCTTGTTGTTTATTTTATACATAGTAGTGTGTCTATGTTAATTTCAAATTCCTAATATATCTCTCCCCTCCTCCCCCTGCTAACCCTTCCAGTAACTGTAAGTTTTCTGTATCTGTGAGTCTATTTCTGTTTTGTAAATAAGTTCGTTTATATCATTTTTAAGATTCCACATATAAATGTTATCAGTTGCTATTTGTCTATATCTGACTTACTCCTCTCCACTACTTTTGCCTTCCAACTCTGGACGATATGATCTTCAGGAGTCTCAAGAAATGAAGAGTCTTCAGCAGAAAAAAAAAAAAAAAAACTAACTCATTATGCAAACGAAAAGAAATAAAACATGTATGTGTTTGTACAAATCAAATTACAAATGTCACTTATCCTGAAAGAGGTTTTAAACAATGCCCAAGAGCTAGTCACTGGGAACTCCAGTAGGTGACATAAATCCATGGATTTTTCTTTTCATACCGTCTCAGAAATACCTAGGGCTGCTCAATCAGTCACTCACTCAAAACTGCAAGGAATTCTGACAGTTTCTGATGGTTTCCTGAATGCCTACTATATATTCATGGAGTCAGATCATTAGTATAAATTGAGTTTTAGTAAACTGAAGAAAAACTGGAAAAACATCTGTGCTTTAAGGGTGCCTCCCTCCTGTAGAGAACTCTACATCATCAGCCTATAGCACTATGGAGCATGAAGCCAGGAATGACTTCAAAAACCCATTGCAAACTGCCAACACTATTTTTGCAAAAAATAAAATTAAGGTGTGTATGTGTAAAGTGCTAGACGCAAGAACTCATTTTTACAATGGATTAGAGGGTTTCAAATGTTTTCATAAGCAGAAAACGTATCAAAAAGGAGAACTGGAGTTAAAAATGTAGTGGTCAAAGCAAATGGTTCCCTTCGACACATAAGAGAGATAGCTTTGCTTGGAAATAACTAGACATTCACTCATTCATTCAACAAACTTCTAATTTAATGCCTGCTCTGGACAAGTTACTGTGCTAAGAGCTGATGAAATAGGGACATGCACCACATGGATACCAGTAGAAAAACTATACTTGGAAAGCAGGTAATTATGAAGTGTGGGCAAGACAAGAGGGAAAAGTTGTAAACATTGATGGATGCCAAGTACTTGTAGGAGGAAAACTATTACAGAGGGGTTACTGTTGCTCATTTGATATTAAGTCATCAGGAAATAAATGTGGGTGAGGCAAAATGGCACAGTAATTAAACACATGAACTCTGAGGTCAAAAAGCCCAGATATAATGTCTGGTACACCACTGACCAGCTGTGTCAACTGGTAACATTACTTAACTCTGCTCCTTGGTCTCTATAAGATAATGGAAACAGAGTTCCTAGCATAGTTCCTAGCAGAGTTCCTAGCATAGTTCCTAACATAGTTTCTAGCATTTAATTGATACCCCCCAAATTTAGCTATTATTGTTATTATTATTAGAGTTGAGTTGAATCACTGTTTAGTATTATCTCTTTCTCTGCTTTATTTTATTATGCATGCAACAGGATAGACTATTAACAGATTTACAAATATTTTTAAGGGGTAGGGGCAGAAGGAGGATTGCAGAGAAATTACCTATTTACATTAAAGTTGCATTTACCTATATTTATTCATTAGCAATCCAGCAATTTTACCTTTTTTATATCACCCTGGCCTCTTAATGTTGATTCTATGGTCTTTTAATGAGGTCTTTATTTGGCAAAATGGTTACTTATAATTTAACAACTCATTTGGCTTGTTCCAACGTTAACTTTGCTTCTAACATGTTAGATGATTGTAGGCTGTTATTTTTCTGATCTTCTCATACAGCTCTAATCTCATCTTTACAGTATCCCTTTTAAAGAATAGCAAAATTATTTGAGTGGGCTTCTGTGGTAGGCTCAAGAGGTAAAGAATCTGCCTGCAGTGTAAGAGAGGCAGGTTCAATCAATGGGTTAGAAAAGTCCCCTGGAGAAAGAAATGTCTACCCACTCTAATATTCTTGCCTGGGAAATTTCATGGACAGAGGAGCCTGGCAGGCTACAGTCCATGGGGTTGCAAAGAGTTGGACACGACTAAGAATGCATACACATACTCTGTGAAATGGGGACAATGAGATAGGAGGAGAAAGAAGCAACTTAGAACAACTATAAATTAGCTGTGAATCAAAGTGTTTATTTTCTGGAAGACTGATTTTTTTCTATGCTCTACCTTATTTTCTTAAAAATAGTGGTAAAAAATGAGCCCCATCTCCCTAAACCATCCCTTGGAATGGGATACAATTCAGTCTGAAAGCTAAAAAACACATGATCATTTTGATGAAATATTGTCATTTATAAAGTACAGGTCTCCAAGAAAGATGATACAAAAAACTCCAAACTAAGTCATCAATATGAGTAACTGAAGGGCTAAGGAGGGAACCAAGAAGAAACTGCTAAACGTGGGAAACAGAGTGATTTATGCCTCATTCCAGCTGCCCTGTGACTGATGCTAAACCTCCTAGAAATAGGCCTGGATTAGGAAGACAACTTTTCTCTGTCAGTTCAAGACTCCACATTAAAACAATGTGAAGCGACCCATGACCATGTTTAACATTGATTAATCCCCCAATATGACATGTACATATAGAAAGTATGAGTTTCGGTCCCCTGGAATGTATCATTTAAGAAAATAGTTGGAAATACTATACAGAAAGGAAGGACCAGGAGTGAATGGGAATGAGAAAAATCCCCTCACACACACACACATACACACACACATACAGACAAAGTAATAACACTGTGTTTACTCCTTAATGCTCTCATTTTTTCTGCTGTTTTTGCATCTTAACTTTCCTGATATGTCTACACACACACACACACACACACACACACACACACACGCACACACAGAGGAGAGACAGAGAAAGGGAAAAACAGCTAGATCATCTGGATCCATTTAGGGACTGAATTTCCTAAGTGCCAGTGAGATAAACAGACCCTATAATATAGTTGTCACCTGAACAAACCAATGTTTGATCAATGGTCCATTTGCTTGGTGGAGTGTGAACCTTGCCTGAGAGCTGAAATGACAAATACTAGTAAATTATTATCATCACCTATCATCAGACAGTTGGTTCATTGTCCTATGTGGAATGAATTACAAATTAGGAATCTATGTGTAGCTATAAACAGCACCACAGCATGACCAGATCATTGAACAATTGATTCAGCTGCTCCATGCTTTCTGAATAGATCAAATTCCTGTTCTGGAACCCATGGTGGTGTCTCTCCTTCAGGAGCTCCTAACACTGAGGCCAGTGTTGGTAGCCTTTAATCATTTTTAACAATTAAAATCAGTTGAAAAAATGAGCATGCACCATCACGAAAAGTATACTTGATCATTTGTAAGTCATGCTATTTTATTTATTAGTAATACAAAACATCTTTCCACTCTCACCTAAATATTAATATGTACAGTTTGTTATTGAAGATTTCTTATTATTGCTCAAAATCTCAGTTTTGTTTTAAAATACTTAATTTTATTGTCTGTCAAAAACTGAAACAGTTTCTTCGCAAAGATCTATAGATCTGAATAGAAGAAGCACATCAGTAGTTACACTTTTCAAAGCTTTGTATTTATACTTGGCCTTCAACCACACCCTTCAATTATTAAAGGGTTTCTGTTGAAATTCCAAAAGCGAATTTCCTTCATCCCTGTTAAAAGTGAATCAGGAGGTGTGGCATGTTAATATGGTTAACACACTCATTCAAAATTCACTGAAACTCTTTATCTGGAGGATTTGAAAATAGATTAGATAATTTTGGTTTTCAAGCCTTTAAACTGTAGAGGTACAAGAAATTTTGTAGGAGATATACATGATATTTTCAAGAATAAAAATCACATGAAGTTGAAACTATTTCTAAGCATCCATTTTCCACATGTTTTCTTTATTGAACCAAGCTTCTTTCAAAAGGCTGTGTCTTCTCCCTTGGTGTTAAAAGCATCATTAAGTTAAGGGAAGGTTCAGAGTGGATGCAAATACCAATTTCAAGTAGTCTTTCTGATGATGTTTTTCTGACTTCTGATCAGATCTGACTGCCTGCATCATTACTTTTTCCTTATGGTTAGACTAATGAGGAGTTTGTTTGAGGAGCCAGAGAAGGCCAATTCTGCCATAGGCTTGCTGTGCATTTGTGCGTGCACTATTTGTAAAGTATTATCTTCAGTTGATTATTTTCTTGCTGGAATCTTTTAAAGCTACTTGTCCATTTAGTGAGAATTAACTTAAACTGATATTATTAGCTATAATTGCCAGTTAGGATGACATAGGTATAAACTATAACATGTCTCTACGTGCTGAGTGAACAAGCAAGGATGCTGTGGATCATCCAGAGGCTTTGGGAATTTCCATTCCTTCTTAGAATGCTCACTTACCACATGAAATTATGGTAATGGATGAATGAGGCCACATGTATCAGCCCATATGTTAAATACTATCAAAATTAACATTTTTTATTTTTACTAGAAGTATTTATAGGGTCTTATACTTTCTTCCTACACCTACCTCACTGGATTATCTTACACAGCCCACTTTGGGGACTACTGGTCTACACAACTGCTTTGCTTTCAGAGCCTTTACACACGGCTGTTCTCTCCCTGGGCCACTCTGCTCTCCACAACCCCGTCAGTGGTTAACTGCTATTTATCCTTGAAGTTTCTTGCTCATGGAAACATTCCCAGATCTTCATTGTTCTCTCAGTTTAGGTCCGATCTTTTCTGTTAAAAAGCTTTCATAGAATCATATTGCCTTCTTTCAAGAGCCCTTCATAGCACATAGTTATAGATTCACCAGTGTGATCAAGAACAGCATCTCTGCTCTATAGAAACTATAAATTCCATGTAAGCATGGATCACACTCATTTTCTATTTTATGTGCAACCCCTAGCATCAGTTCAGCTCGGTTCAGTCACTCAGTCGTGTCTGACTCTTTGCCACCCGATGAACTGCAGCACACCAGGCCTCCCTTTCCATCACCAACTCCCGGAGTTCACTCAGACTTGCATCCATCGAGTCAGTGATGCCATCCAGCCATCTCATCCTCTGTCAGCCCCTTTTCCTCCTGCCCCCAATCCCTCCCAGCATCAGAGTCTTTTCCCAGTGACTCAACTCTTCGCATGAGGTGGCCAAAGTACTGGAGCTTCAGCCTTAGCATCATTCCTTCCAAAGAAATCCCAGGGCTGATCTCCTTCAGAATGGACTGGTTGGATCTCCTTGCAGTCCAAGGGACTCTCAAGAGTCTTCTCCAACACTACAGTTCAAAAGCATCAGTTCTTCAGCACTCAGCTTTTTTCACAGTCCAACTCTCACATCCATACATGACCACAGGAAAAACCATAGCCTTGACTAGATGGAACTTTGTTGGCAAAGTAATATCTCTGCTTTTCAATATGCTATCTAGGTTGGTCATAACTTTTCTTCCAAGGAGTAAGCATCTTTTAATTTCATGGCTGCAATCACCATCTGCAGTGATTTTGGAGCCCCCCAAAATAAATTCTGACACTGTTTCTACTGTTTCCCCATCTATTTCCCATAAAGTGATGGGACCAGATGCTATGATCTTCGTTTTCTGAATGTTGAGCTTTAAGCCAACTTTTTCACTCTCCACTTTCACTTTCATCAAGAGGCTTTTCAGTTCCTCTTCACTTTCTGCCATAAGGATGGTGTCATCTGCATATCTGAGGTTATTGATATTTCTCCTGGCAACCTTGATTCCAGCTTGTGCTTCTTCCAGCCCAGCGTTTCTCATGATGTACTCTGCATATAAGTTAAATAAGCAGGGTGACAATATACAGCTTTGACCTAGTCCTTTTCCTATTTGGAACCAGTCTGTTGTTCCATGTCAAGTTCTAACTGCTGCTTCCTGACCTGCATACAGGTTTCTCAAGAGGCAGGTCAGGTGGTCTGGTATTCCCATCTCTTTCAGAATCTTCCACAGTGTATTGTGATCCACACAGTCAAAGCTTTAGCATAGTCAATAAAGCAGAAATAGATGTTTTTCTGGAACTCTCTTGCTTTTCGATGATCCAGCAGATGTTGGATATTTGATCTCTAGTTCCTCTGCCTTTTCTAAAACCAGCTTGAACATTAGGAAGTTCACAGTTCACATATTGCTGAAGCCTGGCTTGGAGAATTTTGAGCATTACTTTACTAGCATGTGAGATGAGCGCAATTGTGCGGTAGTATGAGCATTCTTTGGCATTGCCTTTCTTTGGGATTGGAATAAAAAATGACCTTTTCCAGTCCTGTGGCCACTGCAGAGGTTTCCAGATTTGCTGGCATATTGAGTGCAGCACTTTCACAGCATCATCTTTCAGGATTTGAAATAGCTCAACTGGAATGCCATCACCTCCACTAGCTTTGTTCATAGTGATGCTTTCTAAGGCCCACTTGACTTCACATTCCAGGATGTCTGGCACTAGGTGATTATCTTGGTCATGAAGATCTTTTTTGCACAGTTCTTCTGTGTATTCTTACCACCTCTTCTTAATATCTTCTGCTTCTGTTAGGTCCAGACCATTTCTGTCCTTTATCGAGCCCATTCAGCATCCAGTGAGTATATGTAAGGTAAGTGAGTAAATGATTTATAGAATCTGGAACTTATTCATATATATATTCATATATAAGGCATCTTGTTTTATCCCTTGTTTTATTGATAGGGAAACTTTAATGTAAGAGGGATATATGTTGGTGAAAATATGGAGGAAAAAGGAAATGTTGCACACTGCTGGTGGGAATATAAACTGGTACAGCCATTTTGGAAAACAGTATCATGGTTCCTTAAAAATTAAAAATAGAATTACCATATGATCCAATGATTTTAGCTCTTGATATATATCCAAAGGAAATAAAAGCAATATCTCAAAGAGTCATCTGCATTCCTATGTTTATTACAGAATTATTCATAACAGCTAAGTTGTGAGAATAATCTGTCAATGGATGAATGGATAAAGATGTCATATTGTATATAGTGGAATATTACTCAGTCATAAAGAAGAAGGTAATCCTGCCATTTTTGACAACATGGGTGGACCCGAAGTGCATTATTCTAAGTGAAATAAGCCAAATACAGATAGACAAATAGTGTATGACACCACTTTTGTGTGGAATCTAAAAATAAATTAGACTCAAAGAAGCAGAAATTAGCATGGTGGTTGCCAGAGGCTGGAGGATATGGGAAATAGGCAGACTTTGGCCAAAAGATACAAACTTTCAGTTATAAAATGAATAAATTCTGAGAATTTAATATACAGGATTATAATTATAGTTAGTAATATTGTAGCATATTCTTGAAATTTGTGAAGATTGTAGATTGCAAGCATTCTCAACCCCCTAAAAAGAGATAAGTATGTGAAGTGAAAGATGTGTTAATTAACTTGATTGTGGTAAATATTTCACAATGCACACATATATCAAATCATCACATTGTATACGTCAATTATACCTTAATAAACGGAGAAGGAAATGGCAACCCAACCCAGTATTCTTGCCTGGGAAATCCCATGGACAGAGGAGCCTGGCAGGCTACAGTCCATGGGGTTGCAAACAGTCAGACATGACTTAGCAACTAAACAGCAGCAGCAGCACCTTAATAAAACTAGAGGAAAAAAGAGTCAGGTGGCATCTTCCAGGTCACATCATTAGCTGAAAACAGTCAGAGGAGGAAACCCTGGCTCTCGGTCCCCAGGGCCAGTGATTTCTCTATGCATCCCAAAAGATGCTAAAGTAAGGCTATTCTTGGAAAGCACCTTCTTATCCAGATAATCAGACTCCCTGAGACCAAAAGTTTTCTTGAAGGGGCATCTAAAATAAATTTACAGGAATAAAGTTTTAAAAACAATAAGACAAAAAATCGCATAGAAAAGCTTTATAAAATAGGCCACGAATTGGCAATTCATGGAAGAAGAAATCTAAATTACCAATTAACGTGTAAAAGTATATGTAACCTAAGAGAAGTATAATCTAAATTTAAAATAAGCTTTTTTTTTTTTTTTTGCATCAGAATGCTAAAATTTAGAAAAGAATGATCACACCACTGGCTATTCGTCAAGAATGTGAGAAAAATGAACCCTCTCATAAATTCTTTGTGAAAGCATAAATTGGTGCTACAAGGCCTGGACAAAACTGTGATCACACACCACAAACATGGAAAAAGTTTCTTAGGAGATGATAATGTTCTTCCCACCGGAAGTTGTGGAGAAATAGGTGGAGCATCCAGCATTCCTTTCTATCAAAGCGTGGGGCAGATCCAACCAGGGGGAACATGTGTCCAGGATTCTTAAAGAGCAATGGAAAGCTCCTACTATTATTATTATTATTTATTGAAGTATACTTGAAAGGGGAGTTCCCTGGCTACCCAGTGGTTAGGACTCCAGGCTTTCACTGTAGTGACCCAGGATTTAATCCCTGGTGGGGTACCTAAGGATCCCCACAAGCCATATAGTCAAAAAAAAAATAGTATAGTTGATTTATAATGTACACCAAACTGATTCCATTTTACACATATATATATACGTATATATTCTTTTATGTCATTTTTTATTGAAGTATGGTTGATTCATGATTGTTCAGCAAAGAGATTCATTTATACCTATATTCTTTTATAGATTCTTTTCCATTATAGGTTATTACAAGATATTGAATATAGCTCCCTGTGCTATACACTAGATCCTTGTGAGCTCTAACTGTTGCTAAATGAATGTGCTAGAGCCTTTGTGGTGTCAGTCAAGTGCAATAAGTTAAGAGCCTTTTTTCCTTAAAACTGTGGCCCTTCTGGGTCTCTTTCCCCAGCACCCTGCACCTACACTTAACACCCATCTACAATCCCACTCGCTCAACACATCCCAGATCACTCAGCCTGATGTAATCTCACCTCCTCTAAACCAGGGCTGTGTGTGTTCATTCAGTTAAACTGATGAGGGGCCAAGTGACAACAGCTCCTGTCTTGCTTTCATCAGTTATTTGAATGTTGGCTGACTGTTTGGCTTTTGTTTGTGTGATTTTCCAGATTGGGCAGAGATGTCATAAGAAACTGCTTCCTAGGATCCACATTAACCTTGGCATAGCAGACATCTAACATTCTTGCACATTTGGAAACCTGCAAACAAGAAAGCCAGGAAGGCCAGGAGTCTCTCTTTTCAGTTTGGTGGCTTCTGTATGCATGCTTCTCGCTCCTCTTTCAGAGTTGACAGTATACTGCTCATGAAAAGGAATTCAACCTTTAAAATGAATACTGAAATTCAAAAACATTGAATATTAGTTTATAAGCCCAAGAAGAGTGAAAAACTATACAGTAGCCAATAGTGTGAGTGAACAATGAGAGAAAAGGAAAAATTGCTTTCCACTGAGAATGATGTTCCTATTTCACCATCCAATAAACTATCTTAAACAAATGAGGTGAAAACTTAGAAAGATAACCAGGCTTTTCAACTAGAAATAGATGTGGCATGTGTGTGTTTTAAATTAAGAAATGAAATCCAAGGCCCCTTTGCCTAATGAAGCCAGCCCTTTCATCTTTTAAAATGACAGTTAAAGTCAAAACGGGAGTTTAGGGTGGGGGGATGGAAATTTAGGACCTCCTTTCAGACATTAATAAACACTACTCCACATTCTAAAACGATTAGCTCTAATTTGGCATAATTGCTGAACTTTCCTGAGCAAAGACCTGCAACTCAGTTGTTCTGCTACACTCTTCACAAAGAGCAGTCACCTCAGTACTGGGCTCAAGGTTCATGCCTTCAGAAAGGCATTGTGAGGAAATAGATTCTTGGCCTCGTATAGCAACAGAGAATTTTTATTTTCTCAAATTCACCTTAGGAGTGGAACAGAAGGCAGATTTGAGAAAACCACAAAGGTGTTTTCTGGGATGCCGTCTTGAAGAAAATTCATGTGAGGGCAAAGAAGACATTTGTTTTATTCCCTCTCAGGCAAATTTCACTCTAAGTTTGTTGAAGTTTAAAATTGTATTGACCTCAACGTTTTTTCACCCTAAAGACCTCTGCTTGCTTATGGTGACTTTCTATCCCGCTGGTCTCATCTGGCTAATTTAGATCTTAACCCCTCAAGGCAGACACCATGTATTTTCCAGTGTTTCCTTAGAGCAACATCATGCTGATGAGTTCAGTAAATCTTGAACAGCAATACATTTTTCACGGTCACCTCCTCTAACTCCTGCTTGCTCTGCTGGCCTCCCAATTTCAATGTGTGTGGTTCACTATTCTTCCACTAAGCTATTGGAGTGGCTAGAAATTTTTCTAAGTCAAGTTTAGATGATTCACTTGGGATCTATTCCTAGTATATAGCAAGAGGGAGAAAGCAAGGGAGGAAGGGAGGGTCATATTGATCAATATTGATTATAATGAAAACAAGGGTAGCCCTTCTTTCACAGTTGGACTGTTGAGGACCACCAATGTTTGAAAATAATGTATTTAACCTTTCCTATGCCAAACATATTTTAAAACTATTCTTCTTCTTCCTCACCCCATTTGCCATAAAGAAATTAACCAGTAAGTTGAGAGATTCCAATGCCAAATATATTTTTCCCCCAAGATGTTAGATGGTGATATTTTTAAAAATTGTTTTACCTTCATTCATACCAAGAAGCATCAAAATGAATTAGAAAAATAAATGTAAAAAGATCTTTTCAGATTAGAAGTCTCACCCTGGTCATGCCAATTTGTTAATAGGTATTTCTTCGGGAGAGCTTGAGAACCTGCACAGTAGAAGATGCTAGTCCTGTACCGACTCTCGTGCTTACAATGAATCATTGAATAAATTATTACCATCCATGGAGACTGCCTCTTTGGATAATTAGCAATTTCAATCTAAGAAAGATACTGTAAAGTACACTTCAGCTTCGACATCAATAGACAAAACGCTGGGGTAAGTAGCTAAATTAGACTGCTTTAAATACTATCTAGAACTTTTATTTCAATTACATGCCGTTAGAAATTTCTATCTAAAACTAGATGATACATAAGCCTTTTTAGCATATAGTAGCAAACTGAGATTTTATAACAGAGAAATGAGATTTCACTATACTTTTAGAAATTTGCCAAATAAACGAGCTTTAGGCAGAATTTATTCTATATGCATAAATAAACAGAATGTAAAAATTGTGCCGACTTTTCTCACAGTTCTGCCCCCGCCACTGCAGTTTTGTGTATAAGCTTATAGTAAAAAGAGAATACTCCCTATGGTCACTAATTTGATTATATCTTCGTCTATGAATTAAGTTGATGACTGTATTTCACTTGGGAAATTCAGTGCTCTATAGTTGAAATACAGGTTTTATGACCTCAGTCCTGCTCTCTATTTTGTAGCTTAATAAAATCTATAGGAATTTAAGAGTGGGCAGAAGATTTTCTGAGACTTGCATTCTTGCTGCATTATAACTAAGACTTAAGCTTAAGCAAGAGTATAAGCAAATGAAGCTTATATTTAAAAAGCATTTTTATTTTTGCAACTAATACAATTTTATGTAAATTATTTCAGTTGTTATTTCATAACAACAAAAGCCAAAAGACAGAAAAAATGGTACAAAAACATTTGGAATCAAACAGGGGGAAAATTCTTGTTCTTGGGCATGATCAAAAATAAACCTAGACAAAATTTAACTCCTGTTCCCTTAGCCTTTCACCAAACACTCAGGGAAGGCTTACCAAATACAAAGACAAAAGAAGAATTGTTAAAAATCATTTAATCAACTCATTATAAGGCACAGTCTCTGAGGTGATTTTCACAAATAGGTAGACATTTAGAAAAGAGATTATTATAAAATGTTAAGCAGAAGTAATTTATAGATGTATCAATTAAAGCAATACTACTTTACTTTACTAATATGACATTCTCCAAAAAAGCTCAAAGCACATTTTTAAAAATTGGAATCTTAGAATTATCATTTTGGAAAGGTCTATATCCTCTATTTGACCACTAGAATTGAAAAAAAGTGGGTAGGCTTTCTTTTTTTTTTAATGGCTTTGTCTTGCACTCTGAGAAATGTATTTTAAAATTAAGTGACCAGAAGACATTACCACTGACAAAGCATTAGCAGGGAAGAAACCTCTATAAAATTAACGGGGAGACACTGAATCATTTCTTCTGTTAGTGAAAGTCATAGGCAAAAGTTCTAAAATTATACAATTACAAAAATAAATCAACTGAGTGTGTCATTTCTGCTTTTCTACATTAATAAATTAACCATGTAACATTGTTCAAAATTATGTCAGTTACGCATATAATAATCTTTTAAATTAATGAAGTGATGAAGCGGTTTGATGACACCCATGATTTACAGGGCTGCTTTTAGCTAATGTTAAAAGCCTTTCATTTAATAAATTGCCCCCTTGAGAAATTACCAAAAATGAATATTTTCTATGCTAAATGTTTCAAGGTTTACACTTTTTCAATATATTAACAAATGGCAAGGGAGACGCATTTTTCAAAATCTATCTTCTTTTACATATATTTAATTGAAATTAATTAGTATATGACTTTAAAAGGAAATGATTATACAAGATTATTTATGAGAATTTTTGTGAAGCAATAAAGCTGAATTTAAACAATGAAATTAATCATATGCTTACAAAATTTTGATGATAAATTGGGAATCATTTCCTCTTTCATGAAAGAGGAACAAGTCTATGAAATCTATGTTCTCAAAATATGGTTTAAAACTCCACACTTTTGGCTTAATCATTGCCTTCGTTGTTTGTTTGCAGTTTTTATTAAGATTGAACTATATTACTAGTAAAGATTTGCAATTTTTATCATTATTTTTACTTTGTTCACTTTTACCTAAACATTGCTTCATGAATTGTTACATGTGATTTCAGCTCCAATATATTTCTTAGTTCAATCATGAATAACAATCGTCAGACCTTCCAATCAAAATATATCATTTACATTGTCTTGTAGTTTTATGTGGCCTCAGAGACATGTCTGAATACAAGAAAAATTATATCTTGTGGACAAATGTTCTGTAAGTTTATTAGGAGAGCAAAATAGATTTCAGTCAAGCCAGGATATGCTTGCATGTGATAACAGCAAAAGAGAAAAGGAGCTAAATATAACTAGGAAAGAAAAGCCTGAAATTGATATTCTCTGTACTTATGGATTTGTTTTCATAATGTGGAGACTGGTTTTTATTCCACTTCTGAATTAGTAATGTGCCTAGTACTTTGGGCCAATTTCTTTTCAAAGCATTTGCAGCTCCAGCCTGGAAACAAGAATAATTAATTTATGCTTCTTGAGTCCAGTGGATGCAATTTTAGGCAGGCAGATGTCAAGGAAATAATTTTTAGAATTCTTATAATCGATGGCAATGAAATGGAGAATTGCCTGTTGGCATTTCAAATGATTTTAAGGAATTTCAAACTTTCATCGATGAATTTTTAATGTGCACTAATCATGGATGCTCAGGGGGCTGTAGTCTGTGCACAGTGAAACAGAACTCAAAGCCGATTATTATTTTTCTTTAAAAATGGCTTCAAGACTTTTAGTTCCTTTATAACATGCAACAGCATCGAACTAGTCATGAGTACAATTATGGGAGTGAGCTCCATTTTCAAGAGTTAATTTAAAAAATGGAAAAGAATCAGTGATCTTTGCAACACACATACCCTGTGTAGGATATTGGCAGGAGGATGCTGTTTACTGTTATAGCTATGTGCAGGTCCTATCACTTCCCCAGATGAGCCGGCACAACCTGAAGACATCTCTTTGCTTTTGGGAGGAACATCACAAGAGCTTTAGGATGGCAAATATCATGCCTCAAAGTTAGACATATCTGATATTGTTAGCACTGATACTGAACTCTATTTTTGTTTGGGTTATTTCTAGGTAGTGCCTACAATGAGTACAAAGTTATATGATATAGACATTTATTAAAATCTTTGCCTAGACGAACTAAAACCTATTGAAATCTCAACAACAGGAGGGGTGGAAGGAATATGGAGAGCTTTCCAATGCTTTCTGAGAACCCTACAGAGAGAAAGATAATTTTGAAATAAAAGTTTAACTTCTGGTAAATCAAACCTCATGTTCTAAACCACACTAACTATGGGAAATAAAATGTTAGATCTCTGGACCTTAGTTTTATCTGTTCTTAAAATGGAGTCATGGTATCTATTTTTAGCAAGAATTACAGCATCCTTTTTTCCTACCTCAGCTGAAACTGTAGAAACAATGAAATAATATATGAAAGCATTTTAACTCTTTGAAAGAACTGTGCTGTAGAGATTCAAGTAACTTCGAAATTTTCCAAGCCCTTTGAAGGTAGATAATGGTGTAAAAGCTTACAGATTACATTTGTGGTATATACCTAAATAGGTACAGACTAGAAATTTTCTTGTGATTTGATAGCAGATTTTCTTTTTTAAGTATGTTCAATTAGATTAATAAATTCATATTCTTTCCACACTCCAAAACAATGTCAGGAGGAAGAGGACAAGAAACTTACCCAGAAGTAGAAGAAAGGCCCTACCCCAATACCCACACCCCTCCAGAATGTTCTAAATAGAAACTTCAGTGGAAACTTGATATCTTCTATTTACTCCTGATAGGAACAGATGCACAGTGGCTGAGTAGCATAATGCTATACCTGCATCCTTTTTCTTTTCAAAGATCCACTTAGAAGTTGGGCAAATCTTTCACTTTTTACAACAAAGAGCACAGCAAATCTGCCCCTGTTTTTGAAAACAGAGTGTAGGACGTACGCCTCACAGACAAGGACCCAATAAAATGCTCTATTTATTGGCTAAGCATTAACGGCGTTTCTTATTTTACTCCTGTGACCCTCTCTGGCAGTTAGTCACACATTCCAATTGAGCCAACTCCACAAAAATATCCCTTATGTATAAGGAAAGTGAGGAGCCTAATTGGCCATCGGCCTCTGGCTTCCAGCTTCCCTGGTGTCACAACCCAGCAGCTCCCAATTCATCACCCCTAGAGCCGCAAAATCTGCCCCAAGTGAACCAAGGTGGGCAAGGCTAAGCCTGAGGTTCAGGGCCAGTTCCCTGGCCCACCTGAAATCCCTAGTACAGTGAGCAAAGCCTCAATAAGTTCTATCATTCTCACCTGAGTCAGTGCTGGTCAAAATACAGTGCACAGAAAAGTGTATGTTGCTGCTGCTGCTGCTAAGTCACTTCAGTCCTGTTCGACTCTGTGTGACCCCATCGATGGCAGCCCACCAGGCTCCTCCGTCCATGGGATTTTCCAGGCAAGAGTGCTGGAGTGGGGTGCCATTGCCTTCTCCGAAAGTGGATGTTACCAGAACAAATTTTAGTGCTTGATTTTTATTTCTTTAGTTTTACTATTACTTTCTCTTCATAGCTGTGGTATTGCAATCCCACTTATGATAATGATACCAAATTCCCCTTCAAAGTACACATTTTTTTTTAAAGAAAATTTCAAGAAATTTATGCAAATAATAGCACAGGGAGGCAGAGATATGGCAATAATAGTGTAAGTGATTTGTGACTAGCTGAAGATTAGGAAACACTGAGCTAGAGGATGCCAAAGCAATTATGGGAAAAGAATAACAACTCTCTCCTTTCAGCTAGCTTTTCATAGTAATGATTAGAATTCAATAGTAAAGTAGCTTCTTGTGTGTTTTTAATCAATCTCTTTACAACTCTAGCAAGTAGGTAAGGTAGGTTTCTATCACCATTTTACAGATGGAGAAACTGAGGATGAAAAGGCTCAAGTGATTCACTTAAAATCACACAGCTAATTAAGAGCTGAGCAGGAAATAGTGAGCCTTCAAAATAAATAAGGCTTTCTGCTCCAAATAGAATATACTTTTCAGTTTAACATATTATTCGATTACAAAGGTCACAGGGGGACTGCAGAGTTAAATATTGCCTTTGTATTAAATTTGTGCATTCACTCACTGAGCATTATTTCTATACCTTTTCCAACTGTACACCAGACATAATAGGAAAATTCCTTGTGAGCAATATAGGACATGAATCCAACTGAACTAATTAGCTCAAAATGGTGTTAGGAGGTTAACTGTCTGATGGTGATAAAACGTTTTATTGATGGAAAATGCCATATTAAATCCCCCAAATTACCATTGCACATATCACTATTAAGTATTTATATTCAACAAATTTACAGGTAAAGAAAAATATGAATATCATGCAGTGATTACATTTCTGATCAGTCCTTGGAGAGGTGATATTTAATCCTGTCTGTCACACTGTAGGGCTATCGGCATTTGTCAGGGAGGGCTGATGAATCAGGTAGTCAATAGGCATTTAGAGCCAGGCAAACACATATATTCAGGAAATGCTGCCACTTTGTCGTTTTATAGGAACGAAGAAGTATTAAAATAAAACTTGGTTTGCCACTGTTTGTTTAAAAAAAAACACAGAAGTCATAATTTCTGAAAGCAAAATTTGTAGCTTCAATTGCAAATTTAGTCATCTGAGTCTGTACCATGAGACCACAAATTGTATGACATCCTTAAATTAAAGTGGCTTCTCAGAAACGTAAATATTTCCACATGAAAGGTACACGCCAATTCAAAGTTACACAAACATGTAGATTGCCAATAAAGTTTCCAGTATCACCAGCCATTCAAAGGCATTCAAGACTGCAGCATAGGAAGCTGTCATTTCTGGAAGGCAAAAAGCCGATAAACAAAATGATATTCTAGCCTTGTGATTTTCCAATGAAATAGCCAATCTGAAGTTTCTCAACTAGGAAATCTGACCTGGTGTTTTGTAAGAAGACCGCTTCATAGTATGATTCGTATTTTTTTCAGAGGAACAAAACTTCTGCTTGTTTGCATGGTCTGCCTTTGCACTTTCTAAGAGACTATTTCCTCCAGTGATACAGACACTAACAATTCAGTACATGGTAGGCGTGTGATCTGACACAAAGTTCTGAAGTGTAAAGAACTGTAACCTAATCTCAAAGTGAAAAGCTAGAGACCATATCCACGAGCATAATTATGAGAACACCACCACCATTTCATGCTGAAATTAGTAAGCATTCTCGTTTTCCATACGCAATCACTTACTGTCCTTTTCCTGCTATCAGTGTTTCAAGAAGCAAGGACATTTAAATGAAAAAAGAAAAAAAAAAAAAAAACCTTTGCTAATTTGAAGCTGAGAATCCAATCCACTAACAAAAGTACAAAAGTGCAAAAGTACAAAAGTATCCTCTTGATAACTGCCATTCTGCAGTAAGACAGCATCACAGGAGACTCAGGAAGGAGCTGGTTAATGTGACTCTATTCTGTATCTCCGTCTTGGTAGAAAGTAACATTTTTTTATTGCAAAGTGTTATGTTTAAGGCCTTTTGAACCAGAGCTCTCTTGTAGATGAAAATCACACAGAAAACTCATTTGTGAATGACCCAATCTAAACAGTGACTTCAGTGGCATTTTGGCACCTTCCAGGTCCTTTAAAAATCTCAGATGGTGAATGGTTTACATGACATCCAAACAGCTTGGAACCTGCTAGCTTACAGAAGATCAGGACAAACAACTAACTGGTCTCAAGCGTCCCAGTTCTGATTAGACAGCAAAAGCATTAACAACTGCCCAGGCTGAGTATGTACATTTTGCTTATCAAAAATGTTACTATTGGTGGGGGGGTGGGGCGTGGGATCTGGTCCAGGCATCAGTCCACAGCTTTTACCCTCTCAGCTGGGACAGTGACTTATAGACAGACTCCTCATACCTGTAGCAGAAGGTACTTCCTCCCCTTCTCAAAGTGGTAGGCAAACTCCTCAAAATGATGGCCTCTCACAAAATTACAGTTAACTGGCTGTCATTATAGCTGTGAACGGTCCCGCCCATCTGTGCATAGTGAGGGTGGTTAATTCTGCTGAAGAGTAGGCTGATGGGCTGATGGGCTGGACACTGCCTCATGGAGGTGCCCCAGGAAGCAGAGGCAAGGGAGTCTCCCAGCAACAGAGAAGGAGGGAACCAAACCACTTCCCATTGTATGTTTCCTCCATCCCTTGATAGCTTAGGGATCCTGATGATGCCAGACTCGTGTTAGCACCAGGTAGGCCTAACACACGTGTGATTTTGGGGTGGACGGAGCTTTCGTGAAGTTCACACGTGCCTCAGCTCTCCACCACCTCTCGCTGTTTCTCCTCCCACTGTCAAGACCAGATGCCCCCTTCCCTGGCTCTGCTGCAGTGCCCTCAAACCCTTGGAAGAAGGTGAGAGTTGAAACTGGAAGAGCCCACTTCATCTTGATGAGGATAAAGGGAAAACTCATGGTGGGGTCCAGGAAAAGGGGCAACAGTATTTTTTGCAATGCCAGTTCCTTTCCTCATTAGAACCAAATCATGTGCTGCATGCTCAGTCACTTCAGCCATGACTGACTTTTTATAGTTCAATGGACTGTACCCCTCCAGGCTCCTCTGTCCATGGGATTTTCCAGGCAAGAATACTGGAGTGGGTTGCCATGCCTTCCTCCAGGGGATCTTCCCAACCCAAGATTAGAACCTGAATTTCTTATGTCTCCTTCATTAGCAGGTGAGTTCTTTACCACTAGTGCCACCTGGGAAGCCCAGAACCAAATCGTGGTGGTTTAATTCTAAATATTTATTAAGTAGCTCCTACACACAGGCAGCTGAAACATCAAGAGCACACAGAGAAAACCATCACATAATAAGAAAGACAGAACAAAGCTGTGAGGTCCTTCAGTCCTGCCAGTATAACCTTACCCAGAAGTCGGGAGGGGGTCACCAAGCCTAGAATCAAATGGTTTGCATAAAATTAATACTGAGTGAGGGGAGAGGAACCAAAACTTTATAATATTCACCACATTAAAATTTCTGAATCAGGATTGACTAGCAGAGTCGTTCTCACAATAGTCATCTCAAAACTTCTGGATCAGATGCTTAGGCTAGAAACTAGACATGTAACTTTAACATTTTTCTGAGATAATTTTGACCTGTGTCCCCTGGAAGAGTATAGCCATAAACTAGTAGTTCTCATGGAGAAGGCAATGGCACCCCACTCCAGTACTCTTGCCTGGAAAATCCTATGGACAGAGGAGCCTGGTGGGCTGCAGTCCATGGGGTCACTGAGAGTCAGATACGACTGAGCGACTTCACTTTCACTTTTCACTTTGATGCATTGGAGAAGGAAATGGCAACCCACTCCAGTGTTCTTGCCTGGAGAATCCCAGGGACGCGGGAGCCTGGTAGGCTGCCGTCTATGGGGTTGCACAGAGTCGGACACGACTGAAGTGATTTAGCAGCAGCAGCAGCAGTAGTTCTCACACCTGGCTGATTAATTCTAAGAATCACCTGGAGTCTTAAAATTATGGATTGCTGATTTCTACCTCACCCCGAGTCAGAATCTTGAGAGGTGGGGCCCCAGAATATGAACTGTCGAAAGCCCCTGACTGATTCTGATTATCAGCTAGGTTTTGGAATGGTTGCTTTAGAGCATCACAAGAAAGTCTCAACGCTTGTTGAGCTCTAGAGCCCCACTGAATAGCACCACATTCAAAATGGGGAATCTGGGGGGATGGGGTTCCCTGGTAATCCAGGGGTTAAGAATTTGCCTCTCAATGCGGGAGGATGCAGATTTGGTCCCTGGTCAGGGAACTAAGATCGCACACTCTGCAGCTACTCAGCCCACACACTCTGGAACCCGTGTGGCTCAAGAGAAGCCACCGCAATGAGAAGCCTGTGCACCACAATGAAGACCTAGCACAGCCAAAATAAAATTTAAAAAAAAACGAACAAAGAAACAAATAAAACAAAACAAACAAAAAAGAGAATCGGCATTTGGACAAATGCCCAAGGCTGTTCTGGTATATTGTGATCAGTTAACTGTAAACACAAGGAAGAGATAGGTCTCGGGTTTCAGACTTGAGGCCTGTATCCTTCTCGTCCAATCATTTATTCAAGTGTGCACGCTAAGTCACTTCAGTCATGTCTGACTCTTTGTGACCCTATGGACTGTAGCCCGCCAGGCTCCTCTATCCGTGGGATTCTCCAGGCAAGAATCCTTCCTCCAGGGGACCTTCCCCATCTATTGACTGAACCCACGTTACTTACGTCTCTCACATTGGTAGGCAGGTTCTTTACCACTTGCGCCACCTGGGCAGCCCCATTTATTTATACAGTGCCCCCACCCCCCAAATAAATATACTAAGCCTCATGGATATGCCAGGGACTGTTTTAAAACTTATGAAATTCATGATCTAGTGATGAGGATAAAAGCACAAATAATTATAATGCACTGTAGCAAGTGTTAGAAATAAAGATATGTTTTTTTCAAAGTGACATATGAACACAAAGGAGGGAAGTAACTAACTCAGCCTGGAGGAAATCAGGAAGGTTTTCCAGAAGACGGTTAGCTTGAATTTAAAAATAACACAGGAATTCCAGTTAGAAAAAAATACTATATAAAATAGTCGCAGTGTTTCCAAAAGTGTGTTCCTCAGACCAGCACTCTCAGAGCCCTCAAGGAGGTATCCCTGAAGTTGCAGCCCACAACTCCACAGTCAGAATTTCTTGGAGTGGCACAAGGAATATTCCTTTCTCTTGAGCTCTCTGGGTGATTCCTCAAAACACTAGCTTGTGAAAACTATTGAAGAGACAATTGAAAAAGCTGGATTTATTCCAGGAAATATAAGCGCCTGATGTTAAAATGGAGACTATTTTTTAAAGCTTTCAAAACCAAGGGACACATCTGCTTCTGGCCAACATGGTAGTAACAGGGACCGGATGTATCCTCCTACTTCAGGAAACCGAAATAGAACAAAAAAGGAAAGAAACAAACAAGCAAAGAAACGATGGTTTTCAAGGCAATGTGTATCAAGGAATAAAGGACAGTGAACCTCAAGAGAGAGGAAAAAATGACGTGAGCCCTATGCTTGCCTTGAGGTTGCCAAGCTGTGGTGCGGGAAGGAGAAACCCAGAGAGAGTAGGGCAGACTCTTTGAGGTGAGGGAACAGAGCAAGCCTGCAGCCTCTCCTGTAGGACAGAGTCCTGGGAGGAAAAGAATGAGAAGGATGCTACTCTACATGGGAATAAGGGGCTTTGAATACCTCCATGCAACCAAATTCAACAACTTGAATAAATGGACACATTTCTTTCAGGATACAGTTACCAAAGTTTACTCAGAAAGACACAGAGAACCTATATATCCCTACCTATTAAACAACTAAAATTGTAGTTAAGACCTTCCCAATAAAAAACAAACAAGAAAATGAACGAAAAACAACAGTCCCAAATAGCTTCACTTGTGAATTTTACCAAGCATTTAAGGAGAAATCATTTCAACTCTGTGCAAACTATTTCAGAGAATTGAGAATGAGGGAATTTATCTCAATTCATTCCAGGAGGCCTGATTTACCATGACGCCAACACAACACCAATACTATTTTTCCATATGCATGAAGAAAAGGGTTAAATTGGACTTCATTAAAATAAAAAAATTTCTGCCTGGCAAAAGACACTGTTAAGAGACTAAAAAGACAAGCCATAGAGTGGGAAAAATAGATATCTGACAGAGGTCTTTCTTATATTCAAAATATACAAAGAACTTTTAAAACTCAACAATAAGAAAAAATACACCCCAGTTCTGACAGACTTCCCTGGTGGCTCAGATGGTTAAGCATCTGTCTACAATGAGGGAGACCTGGGTTCTATCCCTGGGTCGGGAAGATCCCCTGGAGAAGGAAGTGGCAATCCACTCCAGTACTATTGCCTGGAAAGTCCCACGGACAGAGGAGTCTGGTAGGCTATAGTCCATGGGGTCGCAAAGAGTTGAATACGACTGAGTGACTTCACTTTCTGACAGACAACATACCAACAAAGATACACAGGTAGCAAAAAGGCATACGAAAAGATGTTGAACATCGTTTGCCAGTAGGGAATTGCAAATTAACGCAACAACATGATGCTGCTGTACATCAGTTCAGCTCAGTTCAGTTCAGTCGCTCATCGTCTCCGACTCTTTGCGACCACATGAATCGCAGCACGCCAGGCCTCCTTGTCCATCACCAACTCCCAGAGTTCACTCAAACTCACGTCCATCAAGTCAGTGATGCCATCCAGCCATCTCATCCTCTGTCGTCCCCTTCTCCTCCTGCCCCCAATCCCTCCCAGCATCAGAGTCTTTTCCAATGAGTCAACTCTTTACAGGAGGTGGCCAAAGTACTGGAGTTTCTGCCTTAGCATCATTCCTTCCAAAGAACACCCAGGACTGATCTCCTTTAGGATGGACTGGTTGGATCTCCTTGCAGTCCAAGGGACTCTCAAGAGTCTTCTCCAACACCACAGTTCAAATGCATCAATTCTTCGGCACTCAGCTTTCTTCACAGTCCAACTCTCACATCCATACATGACCACAGGAAAAACCATAGCCTTGACTAGATGGACCTTTGTTGGCAAAGTAATGTCTCTGCTTCTCAATATGCTATCTAGGTGGGTCATAACTTTCCTTCCAAGGAGTAAGCGTCTTTTAATTTCATGGCTGCAGTCACCATCTGCAGTGATTTTGGAGCCCCCCAAAATAAAGTCTGACACTGTTTCGACTGTTTCCCCATCTATTTCCCATGGAGTGATGGGACTGGATGCCATGATCTTCGTTTTCTGAATGTTGAGCTTTAAGCCAACTTTTAAAATGACTAAAATCCAAAAATCTGACAATACCAAATGCTGACAAAGATGCAGAGAGCAATATGAGCCCCATTCATTGCTGGTGGGAATGCGAAGGGTACAGTCACTTTGGAAGACAGTTTGGCAGCTTCTTATAAACTTAAACATACACTTGCCATATGATTGAACAACTCTGGTCCTAGGCATTTATGTAAGTATTTGAAAACGTATGTCCACACAAAACTTGACATATTTATAGCATGTTTATTCATAATTATCCAAAACTGGAAGCAACTAAGATGTCTTTCATTTGTAAATTGATGAACAAACTTTGATACATCCACAAAATGGATTTATTAAGTAATTTTTAAAAGTGAGTTATTAAGCCACAAAAATACATGAAGGAGTTTTAAACACATATTGCTAAGTGAAAGAAGTCATTCTGAAGAAGTTATATACTCTACAATTCCAACTATATGATATCCTAAGATAAAATTAAATAGAAAGTAAATAGATCAATTGTTTCCAAAGAGAGAGGGTTGAATAGATGAATCATGGGTTTTTTTTTTCCCCCAGGGTGGTGAGATGGTTTTGTATGATATTGTAAGGATGGATACATCATATTATGCATTTGTGAGGACTCATATTTACAAATAGAGAAACAATATATTTTTAAAAATTTTAATTATTTGAGAAGTCCTGCATCCTAAGATGGCATATAGTCTATGATAAAGAATCCAGCTATGATACAAATGTAGCATTCAGTTCAGTTCAGTCGCTCAGTCGGGTCCGACTCTTTGCGACCCCATGAATCGCAGCGCGCCAGGCCTCCCTGTCCATCACCATCTCCCGGAGTTCACTCAGACTCATGTCCATCGACTCTGTGATGCCATCCAGCCATCTCATCCTCTGTCGTCCCCTTCTCCTCCTGCCCCCAATCCCTCCCAGCATCAGAGTCTTTTCCAATGAGTCAACTCTTCACATCAGGTGGCCAAAGTACTGGAGTTTCAGCTTCAGCATCATTCCTTCCAAAGAAATCCCAGGGTTGATCTCCTTCAGAATGGACTGGTTGGATCTCCTTGCAGTCCAAGGAACTCTCAAGAGTCTTCTCCAACACCACAGTTCAAAAGCATCACAAATGAAAAAAGTTCAAAGAAGGAAATGGGGCAAGTGCTAACCTAACTTTGGAAAAGAGTATAGTGTGTAAAGCAAAAGGTAAAAGAAACTACACACAAGCACTGTTCTTCAGGTGACAAAGATATTTCCAACAGAGGCACAGGTTAAAAATTCTGGTACTGCTTCCAAATATATTGGAATTGAACAATTTAGAAAGTAGAAAACTTAAATCTCATCACTGATGGAGTGGGAGTTTACAGATGACCAAGGGAGGAACCCCAAATGGTCTATGTGGTAGTGGTTCGAGCTGAAAATATCACTAGGACACATGCTTAACTTCATGCAGATATATGACTCACTCAGTCGTGTCTGACTCTTTGTGACCCCATGGACTGTAGCCCACCAGGCTCCACTGTCCATGGGATTCTCCAGGCAAGAATACTGCAGTAGGGTGCCATGCCCTTTTCCTGACCCAGGGATCTATACCTTTATATATAATAAGTCAAATTTTTTAAAGACAAAAAATATGAAATACTCAGAGATAAATCGAACAAAAAATATAGAAGAATTATCACTGAAAAGGGATCCCTGGTGGGTCAGCTGGTAAAGAATCTGCCTGCAATGCGGGAGACCTGGGTTCAATCCCTGGGTTGGGAAGATCCCCTGGAGAAGGGAACCACTACCCACTCCAGTATTCTGGCCTGGAGAATTCCATGGACTGTGTATAGTCCATAGAGTCTCAAAGAATCAGACATGATTGAGCAACTTTCACAAGTCACACATACATATCACTGAAAACTTTAAAATATTATTAAGAGAAGAACCTACATAAATTAACAGATATACTGTATTTCATAGTGAAAAGACTCAATTTTTTGCTATTAATTTTCACCAAATTGATCTTCATATTCAACACAAATTCTTATCAAAATCTCAGCAGACTTTTTCATAAAAACTGAAAATCTGATTCTAAAATTACTATGGAAATGTAAAATACCTAGAATAGCCAAAACAATTTTGAAAAACAGAGCACTAACTCTACTTGATTTTAAGATTTCTTATAAATTTACTGAAATCAAAACAATATGGCAGTCATGTAAAGGGAGACAAATGGATCAATGAAACACAATAGAGAGTTCAGACATAGACCCACAAATAACATGAATAACTGATTTTTTTTAAATGTGCAAAGGCAAATTAGTGAAGAAAATCATGTTGTCAGCAAATGTTGTTGAAACAATTGATAATTTCATAAACAAAAAAAACTTTAACCCATACTTCATACCATATAAAAAATTAACTCAAAATGGATCATAAATCTAAATTAGAAGCTAAAACTATAAAACTCTTAAAAGAAACAGCTTTATGACCTTGGATTAAGCAATGATTTTTTTAGATGTGACACCAAAAGCACAAAAAGCAAAGAAAAAGTAGATTGGTTGGATTTCATCAAAATTTTTTTTTAAAAGATGTGCAAGGAAGTGAAAAGGCAGTAATAGGGTGGAAGGAAATATTGGCAAATCATATATCAGGTAAAGAATTTATATCTAGAATGCATAAAGAAAACTTAAACCTTGATGATAAAAACAATTAAGCCAATTTAAAATTGAGAAAGGATTTGAATAGACATTTCTCCAATAAAGTTATACAAATAGCCAATAAGTACATGAAAAGAAGTACAATATCTTTAGTCATTTCAATTCGGTTTAGTTCAGTCACTCAGTCGTGTCCAACTCTTTGTGACCCCATGAATTGCAGCACGCCAGGCCTCCCTGTCCATCACCATCTCCCGGAGTTCACTCGGACTCACGTCCATCGAGTCAGTGATGCCATCCAGCCATCTCATCCTCTGTCATCCCCTTCTCCTCCTGCCCCCAATCCCTCCCAGCATCAGAGTCTTTTCCAATGAGTCAACTCTTTGCATGAGGTGGCCAAAGTACTGGAGTTTCAGTCTTAGCATCACTCCTTCCAAAGTAATCCCAGGGCTTATCTCCTTCAGAATGGACTGGTTGGATCTCCTTGCAGTCCAAGGAACTCTCAAGAGTCTTCTCCAACACCACAGTTCAAAAGCTTCAATTCTTTGGCACTCAGCTTTCTTCACAGTCCAACTCTCACATCCATACATGACCACTGGGAAAACCATAGCCTTGACTAGATGGAACTTTGTTGGCAAAGTAATGTCTCTGCTTTTCAATATGCTATCTAGGTGAGTCATAACTTTCCTTCCAAAGAGTAAGTGTCTTTTAATTTCATGGCTGCAGTCACCATCTGCAGTGATTTTGGAGCCCCCCAAAATAAAGTCTGACACTGTTTCCACTGTTTCCCCATCTATTTCCCATGAAGTGATGGGACCGGATGCCACGATCTTCATTTTCTGAATGTTGAGCTTTAAGCCAACTTTTTCACTCTCCACTTTCACTTTCATCAAGAGGCTTTTTAGTTCCTCTTCACTTTCTGCCATAAGGGTGGTGTCATCTGCATATCTGAGGTTATTGATATTTCTCCTGGCAATCTTGATTCCAGCTTGTGTTTCTTCCAGTCCAGCGTTTCTCATGATGTACTCTGCGTAGAAGTTAAATAAGCAGGGTGACAATATACAGCCTTGACAGACTCCTTTCCCTATTTGGAACCAGTCTGTTATTCCATGTCCAGTTCTAACTGCTGCTTCCTGACCTGCATACACATTTCTCAAAAGGCAGGTCAGGTGGTCTGGTATTCCCATCTCTTTCAGAATTTTCCACCGTTTATTGTGATCCACATAGTCAAAGGCTTTGGCATAGTCAATAAAGCAGAAATAGATGTTTTTCTGGAACTCTCTTGCTTTTTCCATGATCCAGTGGATGTTGGCAATTTGATCTCTGGTTCCTCTGCCTTTTCTAAAACCAGCTTGAACATCAGGGAGTTCACGGTTCACGTATTGCTGAAGCCTGGCTTGGAGCATTTTGAGTATTACTTTACTAGCATGTGAGATGAGTGCAATTGTGTGGTAGTTTGAGCATTGTTTGGCATTGCCTTTCTTTGGGATTGGAATGAAAACTGACCTTTTCCAGTCCTGTGGCCACTGCTGAGTTTTCCAAATTTGCTGGCATATTGAGTGCAGCACTTTCACAGCATCATCTTTTAGGATTTGAAACAGCTCAACTAGAATGCCATCACCTCCACTAGCTTTGTTCGTAGCGATGCTTTCCAAGGCCCACTTGAATTCACATTCCAGGATGTCTAGTTCTAGATTAGTGATCACACCATCATGATTATCTGGGTCATGAAGATCTTTTTTGTACAGTTCTTCTGTGTATTCTTGCCACCTCTTCTTAATATCTTCTGCTTTCTTGGGTCCAGACCATTTCTGTCCTTGATCGAGCCCATCTTTGCATGAAATGTTCCCTTGGTATCTCTAATTTTCTTGAAGAGATCTCTAGTCTTTTCCATTCTGTTCTTTTCCTCTATTTCTTTGCATTGATCGCTGAGGAGGGCTTTCTTTTCTCTTCTTGCTATTCTTTGGAACTCTGCATTCAGATGCTTATATCTTTCCTTTTCTCCTTTGTTTTTCACCTCTCTTCTTTTTACAGCTATTTGTAAGGCCTCCCCAGACAGCCATTTTGCTTTTTTGCATTTCTTTTCCATGGGTTGGTCTTGATCCCTGTCTTCTGTACAACGTCATGAACCTCATTCCATAGTTCATCAGGCACTCTATCTATCAGATCTAGGCCCTTAAATCTATTTCTCACTTCCACTGTATAATCATAAGGGATTTGATTTAGATCATACCTGAATGGTCTAGCAGTTTTCCCTACTTTCTTCAATTTGAGTCTGAATTTGGTAATAAGGAGTTCATGATCTGAGCCACAGTCAGCTCCTGGTCTTGTTTTTGACAGAATGTGGTCCACTGGAGAAGGGAATGGCAAGCCACTTCAGTATTCTTGCCTTGAGAACCCCATGAACAGTATGAAAAGGCAAAATGATAGGATACCAAAAGAGGAACTCCCCAGGTCATTAGGTGCCCAATATGCTACTGGAGATCAGTGGAGAAATAACTCCAGAAAGAATGAAGGGATGAAGCCAAACCAAAAACAATACCCAGCTGTGGATGTGACTGGTGATAGAAGCAAGGTCTGATGCTGTAAAGAGCAATATTGGATAGGAACCTGGAATGTCAGGTCCATGAATCAAGGCAACTTGGAAGTGGTCAAACAAGAGATGGCAAGGGTAAACGTCGACATTCTAGGAATCAGTGAACTAAAATGGACTGGAATGGGTGAATTTAACTCAGATGACCATTATATATACTACTGCAGGCAGGAATCCCTCAGAAGAAATGGAGTAGCCATCATGGTCAACAAAAGAGCCCGAAATGCAGTACTTGGATGCAATCTCAGAAACAAAAGAATGATCTCTGTTCGTCTCCAAGGCAAACCATTCAATATCACAGTTATCCAAGTCTATGCCCTAACCAGTAACGCTGAAGAAACTGAAGTTGAATGGTTTTATAAAGACCTACAAGACCTTTTAAAACTAACACCCCCAAAAGATGTCCTTTTCATTATAGGGGACTGGAATGCAAAAGTAGGAAGTCAAGAAACACCTGGAGTAACAGGCAAATTTGGCCTTGGAATGTGGAATGAAGCAGGGCAAAGACTAATAGAGTTTTGCCAAGAAAATGCACTGGTCATAGCAAACACCCTCTTCCAACAACACAAGAGAAGACTCTACACATGGACATCACCAGATGGTCAACACCGAAATCAGATTGATTATATTCTTTGCAGCCAAAGATGGAGAAGCTCTATACAGTCAACAAAAACAAGACCAGGAGCTGACTGTGGCTCAGATCATGAACTCCTTATTACCAAATCTTTAGTCATTAAGGAAACGCAAATAAAAAAACACAGTGAGATAACACTGTATGTGTAGTAGAGTAACTAAAACTAACAAGGCTGACAATACTAAGTGTTGGCTAGGATGCGGAGACCTGAGCATTCATACTCCTGGTGGAAATGTAAAATGGGACAGTCTATTAGGAAAATTGTTTGGCTATTTCTTAAAAACTTTAATAGACACATACTGTATGATTCAGCAATTCCAATCCTTGGTATTTACCCAAGAGAAATGACAATATTAGCCTGTCAAAGATTTTTACACAAAGGCTTATAGCAGTTTTATTTATAATAACTCCAAACTAGAAATAACCTAAATCTCCATCAATAGGCAATTGCCTATATAAAAATTAACTCAAAATTAACTTATATTGCCACCAATAGGCAACATCTATACAATGTTATATAGATATACTGCTCATCCATAAAGACAAATAAAGATACCACAACATGGGGATGAAATAATTATACCAATAAAATAATTATACCAATAACCCAGACAGAAAAGGAACATATAATATATGATTCCATTTATATAAATTTAAGAAACTGCAAACTAATATATGGCAACAGAAAGTAGATCATTTGTTCCCTGGGACCAGGGAGGGATTTACAAAGAGGTAAGAAAAAACTCCTAAGTGTGATGGATGTATCTACTCTCTTGACTGTGACCATGGTTTTATGGATTTACACATATTTTAAAAATTATCAAATTGTGCATTTGAAATATATGTTCTTTACTGTATGTTCATTATTTCTCAGTAGAGCTGTCTTTTGACAAGTTTGACTATCAAGGAAAAACAGGTGTATGTAGATGAATCAGACATTTGAGGAAGCCATCGTTCTCTCACCTTTCTTCTTCCCAAAACTATATTAAAAATTATCCTCAGGAAAGGCTTTTCTATCATGTGCTCCTGTTTTCAAGGTCTTTTGTTCCCACTGGGTACTCAAAACCAACAATCAGTGAAATATCTCATGGGCTAATAGTCAGCTTAACCTCTATTTCTAGAAATTGCTGTATACTTGGTAACACGTTCACATATATTATCTAATTTTTGCCCTTTTGTGATGTACATAGAGTGGGCATTCTTTGATATGGCTATTTGTCAGATGAAGGCAAATGAAGAGGAACAAGGAAGTTCAAGATCAGAGCTATATGGCTATGTAAGCCAACCCACCTCCTTACTCACCAGTTTTCAATGATAGAAATGAAGTAGAATCAGAGAAGGAAGGCTTAGCAAAGGGTCTCACTGCTTCTGCTACAGGGAGCCCAGTAGCACCTTTTAGATGGCATTTCACACCTTCATCTTGCTCTTTTAACACAACTACAATAGATTACATGAATCAATTATTTTTGTTTGTTGTGGGCTCCTGGAATCAAAGTACACTGAATGATAGTTGTATGTGTTACTCGCTTAGTCCTGTCCAATTCTTTGCGACCCCATGGACTGTAGCCCACTGCCAAGCTCCTCTGTCCATGGAATTCTCCAGACAAGAATACTGGAATGGGTTGCCATTCCCTTCTCCAGGGGAACTTTCCGACCCAAACCTGGGTCTCCTACACTGAATGATAATTAACGACTTAAAATTTATCAGGTTATTTATGGAGTTATATTTACTGCATTATGGTGTCCTTACAAGCCTATATGGTGGCTCCAACCATAAGCCTCTCCATCTCATGGATAGGGAAACAGGCACAGAGTTTCAGTAGCTCAAGCAAAGTCAACAAGTTGATAAGGGAAGAACCACTCAGAGAGTACGACTTTAAAGCTTCATCCTATCCCGAGTAAGACAATTTGTGCAATATTAATGTATGGCTTTATTTTTCTGGGTTCCAAAATCACTGCAGATGGTGATTGCAGCCAGGAAATTAAAAAATGCTTACTCCTTGGAAGGAAAGTTATGACCAAACTAGACAGCATATTGAAAAGCAGAGACATTACTTTGCCAACTAAGGTCCGTCTAGTCAAGGCTATGGTTTTTCCTGTGGTCATGTATGGATGTGAGAGTTGGACTGTGAAGAAAGCTGAGAGCTGAAGAATTGATGCTTTTGAACTGTGGTGTTGGAGAAGACTCTTGAGAGTCCCTTGGACTGCAAGGAGATCCAACCAGTCCATCCTAAAGGAGATCAGTCCTGGGATTTCTTTGGAAGGAATGGTGCTAAGGCTGAAACTCCAGTACTTTGGCCACCTGATGCGAAGAGTTGACTCATTGGAAAAGACTCTGATGCTGGGAGGGATTGAGGGCAGGAGGAGAAGGGGATGACAGAGGATGAGATGGCTGGATGGCATCACCAACTCGATGGAAGTGAGTCTGAGTGAACTCCGGGAGTTGGTGATGGACAGGGAGGCCTGGCGTGCTGCGATTCATGGGGGTCGCAAAGAGTCGGACATGACTGAGAGACTGAACTGAACTGAACTGAACTGAAGACATCTCCAGATTGTATTTTTAATAGATCAGGAAGCCATAAATTGGATTGGAAACTGCCCGCTCATACAATTTTAGATATGCCCCTGGCAGAAACACCCTCGCTTCCAATGTTGGAGTGAGGCAAAGGGAAAGCTGACAGCTGCAAAATAATATACCCAAAATCCAGAGAATGAGAGAAAAGATGACAGGAACCCACTTTCCCAATCATCCTTACCCCTCTCCTAGGCTTTTGTTTTGCTATACATTCTATTTCTATTTTATCGGTGCCTTGGCCTTCAAAGACGCATAATTTAAACCAAAAGAGACAAAACACCTGAGTCCCTTCCAAATTCTGTTTCTTCATCCTCCGTAATTGTTTAGCAAAGAACTCCACTTCTTTCAGCTTACTGTTTCTTGTTTATCTCAAAGAGGAGAGCTGACTTTTTGGAAAAAAAAAAAAAAAATCAGTATTTCTGATTCAGCTACTATCGAAATACATGGTCCCTTGGGCAAGTCAGTTGAGGGGGGAGGGATTCAGTTTCCTTATCCATAAGTAAGAAGGTCACCTGCACTGCTGCTGCTGCTGCAAAGTCACTTCAGTCGTGTCCGACTCTGTTTGACCCTATAGACAGCAGCCCACCAGGCTCCCCAGTCCCTGGGATTCTCCAGGCAAGAACACTGGAGTGGGTTGCCATTTCCTTCTCCAATGCATGAAAGTGAAAAGTGAAAGGGAAGTCGCTCAGTCGTGTCTGACCCTCAGAGACCCCATGGACTGCAGCCTACCAGGCTCCTCCATCCATGAGATTCTCCAGGCAGAAGTACTGGAGTGGGGTGCCATCACCTGCACTAGATAGCCTCAAAGAGGCTGTTCTAGCTTTCAAATTCAATGACCTCATGTCTCCCTGTTTCTTTCCTATCTGGTTTGAGTACTCAGAATTTGACATTTTCAAGGTGCTTTCTTTGCTCCTCCTAATGGGAAGGAATCTTCTGTCTTGCTTCCTGTGCCTTTCTTTGCTATTCTAAATCCTGTGTCTGAACAAAAGATTTCAATAGTTTCTGGCTGCCCTGGGTCAGAGGGAACCCAGGTTAAATTACAGCTCACAGATATGCAAAGTAGTGCTTTCTATAAGGGCGCTGTGAGTGATGTGGAGGGCAAACCAAATCGCTCACTTCCAGAAAACCTCAAATCAGCAGAAGGCACTTGGTATATTTTGGACTGTCACTGCAGAATTTTTCCAGCCCATAGATATTTAAACTTCTCTGAAATCATTCTTGTTTGGATAAATCTTTCAGTTCAAAGAAATACAGATACTGAATAAGTAAAAAAAAAGAATCCAAAATATAGCTTTTAGATGGCTAATACTGCTGGGATTTTTTTTTTTTTAAGAAACTTTTAGAACTTTGGTAATAGAAATTATGTTCTTAGGTTTCCAGGTATATAAAGAGGTCATTGATTTAAAAAAATAACTTAAATATAGTAAAAATAAAGATTAGAAATGGAATTAACCTGTAATTTGCATTGCCTTAATCTCCTTTTATTTTTATTTTTCCCTTGCTGAACAAAGAATACCTAGCACAGTGGGAAAATGTAACTCCTCAGAAGAATATAAGAAATGTCACAGAAAAGTATATGATGTACACATTACTAGGCGATAAAGATTTGAAAAGGTGGATGGGCTTAAACATGATATCCAATATCCTTTCTCCTGTTTAAAGTGATTTTAATTCCTTTTTTTTAAGTGTAAGAAATTTACATTTGGTTTTACTGACTTATCGTGTTGAAAACTTCAAATTTAAAACTGCATCACACAGACTTTAAATGTTTGTTCAGTGATTTCATAAACTTTATTATTTATGTGGAAGTTAAAATATCTTAAAATCAGACTGAAGCTACTCAGCTCTTTTAATCACCTTTGTTACTGACTTAGGGAGTGATTAATCCTCCAGTTTTTTTCTGTATAAAAAAGAGACTGATGCTTTTTGGAAAATGATTCTTAAAATATGAAAATGTTGTAGCTAACAAAGTATCTCTATATATTCTATATAAATAAGGAATATACAATATAAACCAGAAGATACCAACCAAGAAATACTGCTAACTGCTAAGTCATGTCAGTCGTGTCCGACTCTGTGTGACCCCATAGACAGCAGCCCACGAGGCTCCTCCATCCCTGGGATTCTCGAGGCAAGAACACTGGAGTGGGTTGCCATTTCCTTCTCCAATGCATGAAAGTGGAAAGTGAAAGGGAAGTCGCTCAGTCGTGTCCGACTCCTAGAGACCCCATATAATCTGACATGAATTAAGCACAGTGCAAGTTATAGTCCAAAAATTAAATTAGAGTAAATGCTAACCACCCTTTTCAAAAATTAAATAAGAAAAGATTAATAGTGTTTATCATTTTAGAGACATAATATTTTATATATATGGATGTTAATCCATTTAAAATACTTTCTTATAAAAGTAATAGTTTTTTTAAGAGAGACACCCAGAAGTACTGAACTACATAGAAGAAGCTTTCTAGATATTTTCTATAAATACTCATGTGTAAATTTGCTTAAATGATATGATACTGATGCAACTTGCCTTCTTCATTTGAGAATACGTAGTGATTCTCTTTCATCTGACCACATCTAGATTTGGTTAATTCATTCCATGGTTGATAACATTACATCTTATGGATATACTATAATTTATTTAAAGAATCATCTCAATATACTTTTCTATTTTTTACAGTTTTTCTCTATTACAAGTAAGGCTAAAATGAAAATTCATTCACATATATCTTTGCTCATTTACAAAACACACTCACACAAGTATATCTGCAGTGATTTTAAATGTTGAGTTCAAGAATGTGAACATTTACATTTTGATAGATAATGCTACATTGGCCTAAAAATGGTCTCCCAATGCATTCTCTTCCTCAGAATATATGAAAATTCCTGTTTCTTCTGCCTCTCACCAACAATTGGGTCTTAGTAAATTTTTTTTCATCCTTGTCCAACTAGTATGTGAGACAACTTATTGTTTTAATTTGTGTTTCTTTAATTATGGGTGAAATTGAATACTTCTTTTATGATGTTTATTATTTGAAATTTTTCTCCTAAACCACTTATTCCTCCCTCTGTCCACTTTTCTACTAAATTACAGGTATTCTCTCTAATTTATAAGATAAATTGCTTAATAAAATTAGCTTTTTTCTGTTCTGTAAAACATCACTTCCCATTTTGTTGTGTTTTCATTTTGGTTATGATGCTTCATAGAGTGCAGGTATTTGACTTTTTTCTAAATGGGACTGATCCATTTAACAAATATTTATTGCATATTTACTATGTGCTAAGGACACAAAGGTGACCAAAACAGACACTGAGCCTGCATCGACTTTAATAATACATTGGAGAAGCAAACATTGATCAACTAATAAAAAAGCATGTAATTTCAAATAAAGGGAAGGCATCAAAAGCAGTCTTTTCCTTTCTAGCTTCCAGATTGTTCATGCTGTGTTTATACATCATAATTATGGTCTAGAAATTTGTGTTTTGTTTTGCAAGTATATTTTTTAAAATAAGGAATTTATTTCAGGAGTGAGAGTAATGCAGAAATTCTACTTTGCTTCCTCTCTCTTTTTTTAAACCATGGTTAGGCCATGTGCCATTCATTAACTGGACTAGATATTCCCCAGTGATTAGAGACAACACATTAATCACATCCCAGTTATTACTTGAGTGTACTATATTTTTGTAAATCCATTGCCCATTTTAATTTTATTTTATAACTTGAGTATTCACACTTACTTATTCCTCTAAATTTAAATGGTATTCTAATGAACATTTCATCTAATTTATAGAATAATTTAATGACGATAAACATCTTAAGCTTTCCTATCCATGAAACAGATAATGCCTTCCCATTTACACACTTAGATGGCTTGTTTTAAAGAGTTACTGTTCCCTTTACTTTGTTTGACAGTTCATAGCAGCACTTGCAAACAAAAGCAGCGTTTTATTCCTTGGAGTGTGTCTTTCTCCAGACTTGACTTTAGTATCATTTTCCTTCATGTCTCTTCCCTTCTTCCTTTCTTTCTTGCATTATTTTTAATCAATGCTGACTTCCCCCCTCCCCAGATTACTATCATTTGATGCGTACAGCTCTATACAGACTTTCTTGGTCAGGATATGGCATATACAGATTCACGGTGACTCCCTCTGCCTCCTCAACTGGACTCTGTGTGTAGATTCTTTGGTTTGAAGTCTGTGTGTTAAGGGTTTCTGTCTAGACTCAATTTCTACCATCTAAGGGAGGTAGACCAGAGGCTGAACTACGACTAGCAGGTGGGTTCTGTTTTCTTTTTTGTAATGATGTTTTAAATCTCCTCACTGGAATGTACTTTCCTATTTAGAAGTTTATCTTCTTCCTTTGGGGAATTTTAGATTCCCACAACCACCACCACTACCACACACCCCACCCCACCCCGCCCCAATTCAAGGAACAGAAGACATCTACGTCTTCAAAAAGAAATACTAAAATTTCTTTTCCAGCCTCAACCCTCCCCACCAAAAAGGGAGCCTCCATTTCTTTCCCATCCCTGGAGTCTAGTGAAAGTCGCTCAGCCGTGTCCGACTTTTTGGGACCCCATGAACTATACAGTCCATGGAATTCTCCAGGCCAGAATACTGGAGTGGGTAGCCTTTCATTTCTCCAGGGGATCTTCCCAACCCATGGATCGAACTCAGGTCTCCCACATTGCAAGCAGATTCTTTACCAGCTAAGCCACAAGGGAAGCCCAAGAATACTGGAGTGGGTAGCCTATCCCTTCTCCAAGGGATCTTTCCCAACCCAGGAATCGAACTGGGGTCTCCTGCATTGCAGGCGGATTCTTTACCAACTGAGCTATGAGGGACTAGAGCGTGAGGGAATACTGGAGGAAGGATTTTTAAATGAGCAAAATCTTAGGGCGCTGGCAATGGCAATATTACTCCACAGCAGATCTCCATAGGAGACCTCAAGAAACCTAAAAGGCCTTTGACGCTGCTCCTCTCTAGGCCATTAATGCCCTGAGAGGCTTTCATCTTATTTCTTATTTACTACCTCTCAGTGATCCCACTTCAGACTACTTTCCCATCTTCCGATCAACAGCGGCCAGTCCTGGCGGTTCTTTCCACTTTGGTTATGCTCTAGAAGGGCCTCTCTGGTTTTTCCTCCCCTTGAGGAAACCACACACCAACCCAGTCACCTTCCCTGAAAATGAAGTTTGTAAAAGTGAGTTGCTGAGGAAAGTGCCCTTTCACGGGTTCCCTAGAGTACTGGGTCCAGAAGAATGAGATACAGGACTCTCAATACCTCTGTCTTCACACACTTTATTAAGCTTATTTAAGGAATGCTGCAGAGATTTCTTTGCTATTGTTTCTTTTCAAGTTCTGGAAGCAGAACAGAACTGTCATCTTGCTAGTCCCCTGCCAATTTCTGGATGTCTTAAGGATACCAGTTTACACTTGCCCCCAAGAGGGCTTCCCTGGTGGCTCAGACAGTAAAGAAACCCACCTGCAATGCAGGAGACCTGAATTAGATGCCTGGGTTGGGAAGATCCCCTGGTGAAGGAAATGGCAACCCATATTCCAGCATTCTTGCCTAGAGAATCCTGTGGACAGAGAAACCTGGTGGGTTACAGTCCACAGGGTTGCAAAGAGTTGGACATGACCGAAGTTACTTAGCACAAGAGGGCTACAACTCATGCCTCGAATTCATGCAATCTTTACTTTTCAATCATTCTTTCACTGCATTTATTCGTGAGGAGGGAATGATTATTCCTATTAATTTCCATAGGAAGGGGAGTTTCCATGCTCACTAAATCAAAGTACAGAAGAAAGTTTTCCAAAGTCTTCCTTGATGTCCCATTTCATGTTTCTCAGAAAGATCAGTGTTCCTAATCAGTGAATCTGGAAAGTAAAATAAGAACCAAACTTAGAAGTGCTGAGTTTTCTTTCAATTTCAGGCAGCCTATGCTTAGGTCTCATATACTTATGCAGCTGTGGTTTGGGAAGACTTTGTTGGATAAGTATGTTTAATGAAATAGACAAGATGTGTATTAGTCAGCCTAGATATAAGCCTTGTTTTCCAATTGTTATTTTCCCCCAAAGCTGACATTTCTCCATCATGCCCCTATGTGAATCTTCCCATTGATTCCTAACCGAAGGGTTTGGAGATGAACAAGAGTGTTAATTCCCCTAAACCCCAACACACCCTGCTTTACTCAGGTTTGTAGGGTTTGTAAACCCTAAGAACAGAAAGTGCCTTTTCCCTTTGCCCGATCCAAGAAACCTAATTTTAAAAATATACTCTCATGGAGAGCTAGCTACTAAAATGCTGAAGATCAAGAGCTTACACTATTGAGAAATAATGAATTTATTATTTCCATGAAAGTATTTGCACCGTTTCTTGTCCACCCTGGAAATTTGGAAAAATTTCCAAATTATATGCTCCTGGGACACTCTTGGAAATCAATCTTTACTGAGACTTTTTCTAGTTCAGCCTTCAAGTGGTTGTTTTAATTTCTCTAGGACATTTACCTGCAATCAGAGTACAGTAAGGTTTGTACCAGCTGAAAGTAGAGAGGTCAGGAGATCAGGCTTTGAGTGAAATTCTACTAACAAGAGAGATTTGAAAGCTTGTCTACTTTTTATTCTTTTGCAAACAATAGATTTCATTATTAAAATTGACCAAATATGGAAATGTGTTCACTTGTACAAAAAAGGATATTTTAAATTAAAGGCAAACTTTTAAAAAGCAGACATTTAGTTATAAATTATGTACTTGTTTCACCCATGAGAATTTGTCACTGTGAAAATTCAGGCAGAAGATGACAGAAAAACCTAATACGCAAAATCTCAGAACAGCCTGGGAAATCACACCAGCAGCTCTGAGAAGTGTTTATTCCCCATAGTTGGGCCACAGGAAAATCCAATCTGAATATCCTTTACCCACAGAGAAACTGATCTGGTCTTCTCATCTCAATCATCTTTTAAGACATTTTTGGTTTCACAAAGGAAAGGATCTTCCAGAAACTAATTTTTCACTTGCCCATAGCTTCCAAATTCGCATATATCCATCAGTTTCAATGAAACTCACGTCTTAAAAACGTCCAAGTTAAAAAAAAAATGAGTCAAGAGAAAAGAAAGATATATCTACAAATCACTGCTTTTTCTGATTTAAAAAAAATAGTGCACATTCACTATAGAAACCTTGAAAATTAGAAAATAAAGTAAATATCAGTCACCATCTTATAACCACATTAATATATTTATGAATTTCTGCTGATTTTTCCCTTAGGTACAAACATATGTAATCATGACTCATTTTAGTTTTGTCTTTTTATTTTTATGACCATTTTAAATTTCATGAATATTTATTCAGGAACATCATACATGTTAGTTTCATACATTCCTTCATAAAAGAAAGAGGATTCTAAAGTTTGAAAGCTACAATATCCCAAACAGAGAAATTCACTGAAAAAGTGAATAGACAATTCAAAAAGGAAAGACAAGAGCTTCAGGTAATAAGAAATGCAATTTTAAATATAAGGATTCATTTTTACCTAGATATTTTGGTAAAAGGAATATTTAAACCATTGTATCCAATCATGATGTGTAATTCAGCAAAAAAAAAATCTTTAAAGCCATAAAATTTTTAATATATTCGAAAGACCTAGAATTCTAACTTCCAGATACCTATCTAAAAAAATGTACAAAAGTCTACATGTACACACATGCAGGTATACACACATACAAACACAATGCCCTGTAGCTTGATTTATAATAGTGGAGAAAAAAAAAACTAGAAAAAAAGTATATATCCAAAAATAGGTAGCACTTATATATAGTATGGTACACTTAGACTTTGTAATATTAAGTAGACATTAAAAATGGATACTAAGTTTATGTCATAATTTGAAAGAGATACTACAATGGAAAGCAAAAGCATATAATTTCTATAAAAATATACATCTGAAGAAAAAAATTACTTTTACTTATGTTTGGATGGTGGGTTTATGGGCACTTTTTCCTTCTTCTTTAGTATCAATATTTCTTTTTCAGTACCATTTTGATAATAATTTAATTTTTAATATCCTAGAGTGTTTATGCAATCTTTAAGAGTCATTGCAATTGTGACATAATCAGAAGGGATTGGAAAAAAGAAGAAAAGGAGGTAATTATTACCCAAATACGTAAGCAGTTGCATACACTAAAATGCAAGCCTTTTTTGTCTCATTTTTTATGTTAATTATCATAAATGCTTATTTTATCCTTAAAAGTTCATGGAATGTCCCATGAATTGACCTCGGCTATGGGTTGAGGTGGGGGTGGGGAGGAGTCCCTTTCATTCTATGTGACAATACAGTCCCATAGAACAACTTCCAAAATAAAACCAGCAGCTAAAACAGTACATGAACTGCCCATGAAGGTAACTAATACTGATCACATACTTCCTCAGGATCCCCTGTTTGTCTTTCTTAATCCAGAACCTGGAACAGAAGTTATCAATAAATAATTTATCATATAAACACATTAATTAATGAATGAAGCAGGGTATATAGACTGGTCCATTTAAAACACGGCAGTAACTTCTAGTGCCTGCTAGGGAACTCTATCACTTTCATGTTTGGCAACTGTTTTTGAAGGACTGGCTGCGTTTAAAAAGACAAATACCACCAACTGAGAAAGAGACTCCAGTCTCTAGAAACTGGGGCAAATCTCATAGACCAACTTGACTCCTAGCTTCAAACTCAAAGTCTGCTATGATCCCATTCAAATGAATGATGCTATGTCCACTTATTAATTATACAGCTGCTGCAAGAATGGCAAATGGCATTGCATTAAGCCGCATCCTCAGAGAGATTTTGATCCTTCTGACCTGCCCCTAGGACAGCACTAGTCCAGCTTGTTCGTCACTGTAATGTCCCATCAAAGTCAATGTTGCAAATATTGAATATTCTAAGACTTCTAATGGGACTTTTGCTCATGATTAGGGAATATGAGAAAGCTTAAGTACAGAGTAATTTGCAAAGTAATAACAATGTTTCCTACACAGGTGATAGCTCAGAGGAGATGTAATTGGATAGAATTACCCCATTCCAAGAATAATACTTTGTACTTTATGTCATATTATCATGGGAAGATCTTAAAGAGATTTATGGACATTGATTAAACATCAGAACACCATTTTGAAGGAGACAGAATTAATATTATTTTACAGAGCCCAGAGAGGGATGATTTCCTTTGCCAAAGCGCACAGCAGATAGTCAAGGAATAATCCCAGTCTGCAGTGGCTTGATTCTAGGACTACTGTTCCAGCCTTTGGGAAAATTTCACTTCCATAACATGTTATAACTTACATGGTAAAAGGAAGAAACAAAAGACGGGGCTTTTATTTTCAATGTATCTTATAATTTCCATGAAGGAATGTATTTCTGATTGTCAGAGTCAGAAAACACTTAAATCGTTTCTCTTGAGCCCCTGAATTTTGACTAGTCAAGTTCTGTTTATGATTATTTTGCCCTCCCCCTTTCAGCTATAAACATGTGGCATCAGCAGAATCAAATGCAAAATTCACAAATCACTGGGGCTGGGAGAAATATCAAAAATAGAGTCAAGGCATCCTGATTTCCAGATGAGGAGCCTTAGGCCCAAGGGGGTGGGAAGGATGGAAAAAAGGTCTCTGTTCAAACAATGAAGAGAGCTTCTTCCGCAGAAATGTCTCTCATTGCAAGGAATGCCCACACATGGCTCCCAAGTCCCTTACTGCTTCCTTAGCTTGCTCGGCAATTGAGCATCTCAAGTTGAATGTATGTAAATGATTTTGTGGCCAAGCATAAAAGTGAAACTGATAGCAAAAGATGCAAGTTTTCAGCCAAGTTCTGATTTGACTGCTATAACAACTGGCTGTCAGTAGCCTTGGATGTTACCAAAATGAAAGACTGTACAGAAGCACCTATCCTAGTGCCTGACATAGAGGAAGCCTTCAGTAAATGCTATGCCTTGTACTCTGAACAGCCCCCCACCTCCTTCAACCCTACCTGGAGCCTGAGCTCTAAAACTGCTTGATCCACATATCTGTATATGCTTTAATATACTGCACAGCAGATTTTGTTTGTATTTGCAAGAAGCTGCAATACTCCATCAGATGTTTCTTTAAAAGCTTATAAATTATTCTTTAGGCTTTCTTTAAAAAACTAAACATTGAAATGAATATGTGTGCATTAAAGTTCATAATCAATAAAGGATGATCAGGGGTGGAGTTAGAGAAAGTGTATACCCACAAATGAGTCAGACTAACAGCTGTCACAGGAGTCTGTGTTAGTGCAGAGGCTATAGATCTCTAAAGATGGAGATTCTCAATTTATAAGTTCCCCACCCCACTCCCCAGCCCCCGTGAAATTCCTGTTATGGGGGAGATGAGTGAAACTCTCCTTATGCAGAAGGTGAATCACTGTTTCTATATGCTCAACAAGCCCCAGAGGAATCAGAACACAGGAACTGAAATCACATTTGTTGTTATTGTTGCTTTGCTTTGAGTGTACCTCTGCAATTCAGATGACCAATTAATCCCATGAAAATAGGTTCTGATGACCCAGTGATATTTCCTTTGTTCCACTATGTTTTAAATATCTTTCCATCAATTACAACATTTGAAATTCTGAAAAGTAATAAAAAATATGATGACAATGATGGTGATGATGAGTGGGTAATGTGACTATATCTGCTTAGCCATATTTAAAAAATAGAAACCATGACAAGGCTGATCAGCTTTGCTATTCTCTTTTAGAAGACACAAAATGTCTAATATTTAAAACTTGGTCTCTCCCTCCCCACAGCATGACAGATTATTCTTCCCATAATCAAAAGATTTCACTATGGTCTAGGAGAAAATATTTTGGAAGTGAAACTATGTCTTTAATATTTCCAAGTAAAAGAATTCATATCTGATAAAAGCAATACTTTTAGACATGTCATATGAAGAAAGGGTACCACGTAATTAGAAGTGAATTTAGACAGAAAGACAGAAAGATGAGATGTAAAAGCAGATAATTAGTGCACTGTTATAATTAGCAAATACTTCTCAATCCCATGGTAACTGTGCTCTGAAAAGGACTCCTGCCGATTAATATTTCCTGAAAGCAGTTTTCTTCTCTCTTTTTAAATGGGAAGTTTGAATTGCTATCTTCTTGAAAACTATGCCATAATATGTCATAAATGGATTTATGTCTATGTTATAGTTTTTAAATGCAAAAAGGCATACCAAATACAAGAACAAAACTAATATTTATAGAATGAAAGGTTATGATAAATCTACATAATAATCTTTTGTTCTATATAGAATTTTAAGGGTGATCTTTCAAAACTATATATTCCTGTGCAACAAAAAAATAACTTTGAAAGTAATTATGCTCCCCAAAAAATAAATTAAAAAAAATCTTTGAAATCGGAGGAGCAAACATTTTACATTGAGTATATTTCATTAATTCAAAATGTCTGGATACTAGAAATAGTGAAACTTTCTGGAGATGGGTTCCAAAAGTTTAAATATTTCTAATTTATAGTAGATGATAGAAGAGAAAGAGAAAAGAACTAAAAAATTCAACCAGAAGGAAAGTTTTCTAATTTTTTTTCTCATGCTCTCCCTACCAAATATTTAGCTTAATAAAAGGATGCAGCTACAGGGTTTTTTTTTTCCACTGATACCATAACTCAGTACACGGCCTTTGCTCCTAAACAGTTGTGTGACTTTAAACTTTATCTGTGAAACAGACATGATACTAACAGGTCCTCTCAGGGTTTGGGGGAATAAAGGAAGATTTTAGGCATGGAGACAGGGCATGCTTTGCAAATCATCAAATTTTTTTTTAAATTAGGGACAAAAATTAAACTCTTAATCTTACACCTGAACATCAAAGACCTGATTAGGGCAGATAATTAACGTCACCCAAATCACATTGTTGTAAACAGAACAGTATAAAACCAAAAAAGTCAACAAATCTTTACCAATTACAGGCAACAGGACCAAAAAGTTATTCAAACACTTCTCAGTCAACCTCATATTGACTGGGACAAGCCGTGACATATGGTGACATTAGTGAGAAGGGCAACCTGACAACAGAGCAGAGAGAAAAGACCGATTTATGAAATTGGCAACAGACTTGCCTTTTTATCACTATCCTCAAAAATGTCAGTGACAATGAGAAAAGCAGGTAAACACGGAACCTGTTTTTGGACCTCAAGTCTTCTTGAAAGTTTCCAAAAGAACAAGGGTAGGACAGTGAGGGTGGCCTTGGTATCTGAGTTAACTGAGTATATAAAGTAACTCAGTTAACTGATTGTATAAAACAAACCTGAGCAGCTTAGAATATCCACCACAATTACTCAGATTTTTCAAGAAAGTATTCCTCAAGAGAGGAATCTGTTGTGCAATTGAAAGGTCCCCTAAACACAGGGAGGAGAACAAACCCGATTAGTGCTAACATTTGTTCTGGCACAAACAACGTGTGACAGAATCTCTACTACCACTTACTGTTCTCCGGAATCATTCTCAAGTAGCAGGTACATTAGAGATTATGCAGTGAGAACTAGCCCATCCTAAAAAGACTAGGGTTTGTAGCTTTTAAATTGTGCCCATTTAGAATTTGGGGGGTGGAAAGATTTTGATTCAAAAAAAGAAAAAAAAGCGATAGGCAAAAGGAAAAAAATTTGCTGATTAATACCAGCAATAGGAGTAGACATTTTTAGAAAGTGTTTTTAATCAGCTCCTCAGTATGGGGTTAACCAACTGTGTCAGCAGAACTGAATTACAGACTCATAGGGAAGTAAAAAGCAAAGAAAAAGAAGAGAATTTTGAAACAAGTTCAAACTATTCCCTCCTGGGATAAAAGGCTACAAGCATTGAGAAAGGCTCATTGGTTGACTGTCTCAAACAAATAAGCCCTAAACATTGAATTTAAGAGTATCTGAAAATAAGTAATACTTTTCAGTCTAAACTAGCTTAGGATAAAAAGGGAGTGCTGGCTTCAACTTTAGAAAGGCAAAAATACCCCCTGAAACTATCACAGCATTGTTAAAATAGGCTATACTCCAATATAAAATAAAAGATTATTTTAAAAAAAGAAATGAAAAAACACAAAACTAAAGAGAATTAAATGCTCAAAGAGAAAGAAAAATTGGTAGCTGCCAGGTAAAGAATTACAAGTTAGGAACTAACTGGCTGTGAGCATTTGGTTCTTATCCGGTCAGGGCGTGCTTGGTCCCATCTCGCCAAATATTATTGGCAGCACAGTATCACTGGAGACTTAAATATGGCTGTTTGACCTTCAAAGCAGGGTTTTCCAGAGCATCTGAAGCTCAACCACACTCCTCATCGTGCTGGGCTACTGATTTAGAATCACGGTAAAATGACAGTTTTAAAAAGAGCCATAACTATCCATTTCCAACTTTGTGGTTTTTAAGTTCTTAAGCATTCGGTTATGCTAAGCAAAAGCTTTTTGGTTTTGATTTTCCTTGGCTATTAAGATGGTCAGGTGTTTATGTTGTTTCAATAAATTATTATTTCAACTTAATTCCATGTTTAGAAAAAAACAAAGCAGAATAAAGGCTTCCAGCGAATGGCACTTGATTTGCTAAGATATGCAACCACTATTAGGCATAAAGAAACGAGATCTATGAACAAATTACCACTTGCCCTACAAATTTGCCTGGAGTAGGAAATGGCAACCCACTCCAGTATTCTGGCTTGGAAAATTCCATGGAAGGAGGAGCCTGGCGGGCTAGAGTCCTTGGAATTACACTACCGAGCACACACTCCCCCACCCAACACACAAATTCACTTTACATGGCTGCACAGAAAAGAAAAATCAGGGAACTAGAGAAAGTGTCTCCAGAAGTTGCCTGGCCAATGCAGAAAGAATGAGGTGTTTTAACCTCTAAACCACATTAAAGAATATCCAGACAAAATCAAATGGCAACAAGAAATAAGCCAATGCTTTTGACATCTTTCTGTTTACCTTAGTTCTTTCAGGTACAGCTTTCAAAAAAGACCTAACTTGTCATTTTCAAACTTTGAGAGTAATATCTGGAGGTTACAATGCCTGAAAGTATTAAGGAATTCTTCTGACACTTGATTTGCCTGTAGGGAGGATCTCAAAAGAGGGGGGAGTAGAGAATGAATAAATTGAAAAACAGTAAGTCCAAAGTAGAGGCATTTATGTTTTCCTTCCCTGGAATATAAAGCACAGGATTTCAGATTTCAGTGTTTTGAAGATTTTTATGAGAATTTATTGTCATTTTTCTAGAAGCTAGTATATTTTTCAAAAATTGCACATTATTATCTAAAATTTGGGCCTTACAAACATCTAAAATTGAAGTGATTATATTTCAAAACGCTTTCATGTAAAATGGAGGCTTCACATAGTTCACCAATATCAGCAAGTTTGCAATTACAGGCTTATAAGATACAATCCCACTTGAAATACCAGAGCTGAATTATAAAACATTAGTGATTTCTTCCTGAAATGTGTTTATTTTTTTTCCAAATCATTAGTGTTCACTTCTTTCTCTGCCAACTGCCTCTTCTTTATGTTCAGTGTTGTATGTGGAAGTTATTAAACAGTACTTGGTCATTCTGATATACTAAGAAAACCCTGTTTAGAACATAGCACATTGAACATATTTAAGATGACCTTTAGTCATTTCTTCCCAAAAGGCAGTAAAGATTATTTAGACACATGTATCCAGGCAAGTTGTTTTAAATTTATTATTGGATTTATTGTACAAAAAAATTAGGAAAAATACAAAAGAATGCTATGATACAAAAGTTTCATTTTAAAATATATTTATATGTTTTATTTTAGGTGAGGCAATTTTTTTTTTTTAAGAACAAGCAAACAGTAATTCAGAATGCATTGATGCAGGTCAAAACCCCTATGGTTGTACATAAATGGCTGAAGTCAAGGCATGGAATCATTGCTTTAGGATAACTTCCTCCAATTCAATGTCACAATATCAACTTCAAAGAATTTACTGTGAAATAAGCAATATTGTGATGTCTTAATGCTAAACTTTTTGATCACTATGAAGTTACACATTTTCTCTGTGTCTAATTTTATAACACAGAATCATTAAATATAAGAATCAAAAGTAGACTTAGAGAACAAAATAATACAATGCTCAGAATTTCAGATTTCAGTGTTTTGAAGATTTTTATGAGAAATTATTGTCATTTTTATAGGGTCATTTTGCTGATGATCAACTTCTTCAAATGCAACCAGTCCATTAGTGACTGAGTTACAGTTTGTTTATGATTTTTTAAAAGATATTTTGATGTAGACCATTCTTAAAGTCTTTATTGAAGTTGTTACAATATTGCTTCTGTTTATGTCTCTCTTTTTTTGGCCACAAGGCATATGGGATCTTAGCTCCCTGACTCAGGATGGAACCCCCTGCAATGGAAAGCAAGGTGCCCTGAGTTACAGTTTGAACCCAAGTGGCACAGTGGTAAAGAATCCACCTGCCAATGCAGGAGACACAGCAGATGTGGGTTCAGTCCTTGGGTCGGGAAGATCACCTGGAGAAGGCAATGGCAACCCACTCCAGTATTCTTGCCTGGAAAATTCCACGACAGAGAAGCTTGGCGGGCTACAGTTCATGGAGTTGCAAAGAATTGGACGTGACTGAGCACACTCGTGCATTGAAAGTCTCAGCTCTGTCACTCAACCCCACAGTCACTGCCCAGAATCCTGGGTGGTAATATGTGTACGTGCAAAGAGATTTTTCTAATAAAACCAATTTCCAAAGTCATTTGTTTCAGCCTACAATCACTAATTAGTTGAGAATAAAATAGCTTATAGTGCAGTATATCACAGTATATCACAAAGGTCTGGATTCCTCAAAAGATTTTTAACTAAAAGATATGTGAATCAACAACCACCTAAGAAAACGCTTATCACGAAAGTTAGGCTAGGACAGAACTAAGGTTTAACTTCTAAGAGTGTTAGGCTATTTTTTTCTTAAGAGTCAGTAAGTTAAAAACAACAAAAACACAGTAAACTTCATAGCGGTTTCACAAAATAAATGCAGATGGCTGTAGATAACAAGCCTACAAGCAAGATTTTAGTACCAAACACCCAAATCAAGGCAAAATTTCAAGGTTACAAAAAATTTTTAACGAAAGGCTAAAAATAACCAAAGAATGGGGAGAAGAGAATGATAAATAATTGATTAGTTCTAGGAGTCAAATTTGAAGCTAAAAATAAAAATATTTAAGAATTAAAAGTGACTACTCAATAATATATTTTGACCATAAATGATACAGGATGTCTTTGTAAAGGGTTTGGTTGCCTGGGTCTTGGTTGTAGTGGGGTTCAGGAAAGCAGGGCTAAAGTGCTGTTTTTGTAAACTTGTAACCTAAACATCTCCATGAGTTAGGATGTCTGTTTAGACTCCAAGAAGCTCCTTCTCACATCCTTTAAAGGCAAGTTGCTGAGGAGAGACAGAGTAAGTTAGATGGGATGTTGCTTTTAATCCTGGGGTAAATAAGGCCTTGAATGTCCCCACTCCTGCCCTGGGTGACCTGCTTCAATTTTCTGATTAGGGTCCCTCAGTCACAGGAAGTCAAAGCAAAGGGCAGGAGTTGTTTGGTTGGTTGGTTGTTTGGGGGTTGGGGGCTGGCTGGGGAAAAGCTGAGCCTATGAGACCCAGCATCATCACCACCATATACAATCTCTCCTTGTTTTTTTCTCTCAGGTCCCTGGAGGGAACCTCCACAGGGCAGCAAGATCCCAGGCTGCTGCTCTCTGAAAGTGGCTGGTGACGGACTCAAGGTTGGGGCAGGGGAGGAGGAAAGAGCCAGCCACCGGCCCCTAAGCTCACTCACACTTCACCATCAACTTCACAGGAGATACAGGAAGCCTCCAGTGATCTTAGGAAAGAAAAGACAAAAGGTCTTCTTCTATAGCTGTGATTTTAAGTGTTGGGAAATATATACACATATATAAAGAGAGCACTGAAACACGCAGAAAAGAGAGAGAAGAAATCGGATAGGTCACCGAACCTCTCCTGATCTTAGCTTGTGCATCTGTGAAACGGGCAAATGAAACTAAATGTCTTGACTTAGTCCGAACAGTCTCTGATTCTTTTTGGTGAGGAAGGGACAGTGAAAAAATAGGCCCAATGCAGATCGATGATCCCTTTCACCCTATTTGGGATGGTGGTTCGCACTTCCCATGACAGAATGGTCATTTCTGAGATGGCCCAGGGGACATTTTGTAAGAGGGTCCTACTGTTTGCCTCTCGCCTTAATGCTTACTCCAAGGCACACACACACACACACACACACTTTTTCTTTTCCCCAAGGGAATTGTTTGTGATTGAACAAGTGGAAGCATAAATAGCTTTGCGGAACTATTTAGGTAAGTCAATATGCAATTATGTAAAAGTCTATGATAAGGCTCCCTTGGAAGCAGAAAACACTGGGGAATAAGAGCGCATTTCTCTCTCCTCGGCGAGGCCAGTGTGGGAGGCTGTTTTACTGTGTCTTGGGGGCCGACAGGACTGGATTCGCTTCCACCTCAGACGCTTTCCTAGATTTTGTTTCTCGGTTTCTGCCGCAGTCTCTCTCCCTCTTTGTGTTTCTGTCGCCGTCACTGTTTCTCCCCACTTTGCTTCCACCTGCCTCTTCCTCGCAGCATCCTCCTCCCCTCGCTCCCCGGGCCGGGGTCAGCCGCCTCCCTCCGAGGTGTGAGCGACGCGCGAGGAGCGGGCGGTGCGGCAGAGAGAGGCAGGCGCGCCCGTGGTGACTCCCCCCTTCCACCCGGCAGTAGCGGCTGGAACCGGGAGAAGGAACCGCATCCATCCCCACGCGATTCTCCAGCGGCCGCTAATCCCATTAGCGCACCTGAAATAATAACCTTGCCCACAAACGCGCGTTTGTTCCAGCCCGCCTCCGAGAGGGCCGCCAGGGGTGCAGGGGCCCCCGGAGGTGGGGAGGGGCGGGTCCCCGAGGGCTCCGGAGTCCCGGAGGGCTCCCCCACCCCAAACTGCTTCGGCCCCAGAGGAAGAAGCGGGAGACCGGTGGCACCCCAGGGCTCACGGCGCCTCTGGGAGGAACCGTCCAGGAACCAAGGCAAGAAGCTTCCAGAATTAGGCTAATTGGCGAGGGGCGGCGGGGTGAGCCCAAGTCCCCGAATCCAGGTGGGGAGAGAGGCGCCCTCGGGTGCTCAGCCCCAAGAACCTGCAGGCAGAGCCCGGTGCCCCGAGTCGCCGCGCCAGGGTCCGCAGATCCTTGCGCTCCAGTTCCAGGGCCGCTACCCAGGCGGCGCACGCCGGACCCCACCCCCCGACCCCCCACGCCTGCACAGGCTGGGACGAACCCCAGCGAGACCCGACCGCGGTCTAGAATGGGGGAAGAGGGTGCACTGGCAGGAGAGGGGATCTTTTCACCTGTAGCTCTTTCCAGATGGTTCGGGGTCCCCGGGGAACAAGCCCCCAGCACCGCCGCCCCGTACCAGCCCAGGGTGAGCACACTGGGGGCCCCCAGCGCGGGCAGCGTATCCTGCAGGGCTCCCCACCCGCCCTGAGGAGTCTGCGCTCCCTGGGGTGCAGGCAGGCCCAGGGTGCCGGGTGGCTAGGCTCGCAGGGACCCGGCTACGCTGCGGGCGCCGGGGGGTCTGGCTCCCCGCCACGCACAGACAGCCCCTCAGAAGGCTCAGCGGTGGAAGGACCCACTCAGTAAAGAGTCCCGGAAGTGGCTGCCGATCCACCAGTAAATGGAGTTATCCTGGATGAGCTCTCGGAAGAGGGGGAACCTCTCAGAGCTGTGGGCTCGGCTGTGAACCGGTTTCTTTGCGGCTTATACGTCGACTTCTCTCATAAGTTATGTTTTCAGATTGACCCTTTCTTGCATACATCGCCTGGAAAAGGAATAGTGATTTTTTAGCAAGCATAGCCAGAGCCTGAAGTTATTTTATTTTTTAAAGACAAGGAAAGATGATATTTATTTTTGCCATTTTAAAAATAAGGGCACGGAAAAGTACGTTTTCGAATATTAACAAGTGAATAACTACTCAGCGGGCGTCCTTCAGTTTCTTCTAGTTCTTTGCTTCTCTGTGTTTTTTACGCTACCAGAATTCTTTCTGAACTGCAGGAAGCCTTCGATAGTTTTCTCACTCATTGGATAACTCAATGAAATGTTAAAATATTTATTTTTGAAGAATCAGTACGATTTTTGCCTGAAGGTTTTCACAAAATACGTGCCTTTATGCACTCCAACATGGAATCTAGCCATGACCAGTCTGGCTCCTCCTGTTGCTTCAAAGGTAAATGTTCGCATTTAGCGACTGGAGTCGGTCCCCAGCACTCAGTACTTCCACTCCAAGTTTAGAATTTATCAAACGCACGAATACCTGTGATTGGTTCCTGTAAGAACTGTCTACGTTTTCCAGCTATTGTTAGTAGAGTCCTTGTTGTTCTAATCTGAACTGTTGGAACCAAATGGAATCTTATAAAATAAACTTTCACAATTCAATTGATTATGCTAAAGGTGAAACGACACCCACCGCAGCCATCGTCACCGACATCTCCCATCCTTACCCCCAATCACCACCATCTCTGTAGACCAACAGAAACCATCCTGTTCTTTTACACTGGAATGCAAGTAGTCTCACTGCTTTAAATAGTCAATGTCAGCCCAAGTTCTCTGGCATATCTATATTTAACATAATATTTTCAAGTCATTCTGACATAGTGCCACATCAAGATGTACATTTGAAGTAGATCATTGAAACATATTTATGCATCAATAAAATGTCCTAAATCTGCCTCCTTTTCACTATTGGATTTTTATTAAAGGGCACCCTAATAACTAGTCATGTATTACTAAGCTGTTTCTTTCTTGATGCAATAAAGAAGTTTAACTTCAGAAAAGCAGATGAACAGTTTCAAGAGCCTGGTACCCAAGTCTATGCTTCTTCCACCAAAATCAGCTTGACTTCTCCATATTTTATTGGTGCTGGACTTTATCAGTTCTCTGTAACTGTCATTACTCAGAAGCTGTGTCAATATCAAAAAGAGGTTAAAGTTAGCTTCATGAGTTTTTTTTTTTTTTACAAAGCTTCCATAATGCTAGAACTCCACAAATAGTTTTAGAATCACAACCAAAATGTATACAATATTTTTTAATGTTTAAGAGAACATCAGTCTCTGTTACACAAAAGCATCTGCCTGTGAATTTTACCCACACTTTTTCCCACATGTGGTCTCCAAGTGAAAACACTGAAGTTTCACATTTTTATACAATTATGCCAACAAGGAACTGTGCTACAATTTTTATAATTACCTATTTTATTCCTCCCCTCCTAAAAATACTTTTCTTGATTACTGAACAATGTCATATTCTGGATTTCAAAAATTAATTTGTACACACTGGATTACCTAGGCAATAGATACATTTAACTTTGTCAGGCAAATTCACACTCAGAGCCAAGCAACTATATACATATACTTTTCAGAGATGCCTGGCTTGTCCCATCATCTTTCTTTTTCTTCCCAAGCTGACTCTGTGCACCCACACACATACACAGCTGTATTAAATGTAGGTTTTAATTTTGTGCCTTAGTCAACAATGTCCTAAACTTGGATTTGAACACATGATTAGACCACAAAACCTGTCCTGTGAGTCTCAGTTGGGTCCTATGGTCGTCTCCTATTACTTACCAGCATCAAATTATCCCCTCCCCCAAGTACTGGACAAGAAAAAAAAAGTTTCTTAAATCATAGAGACTGTAGTTTTTCTATTGTCCAGTAGACGGCACAAAAGATCAAGCCTTCAAACGCTGAACAATCCACCAAAGCTGTTTGGTTTAGTTTGAGTATGTTTGAGTGTACTGTTCATTTCAACTAGTCAGTCTGCCAGCCAGCCAGCCAGCCAGTGTTGTATCTGTGAAGCAGAGAAAAATCCTCAAACTTAAGATAACTTTGCAGAGTTCTGAAATGTAGCGATATGAAAAAAAGATTTGTGTATCTGCTCACCAAAATGCTGCTTTAGATAATGTACCAACCATTATAAATGAGGAGTTTGGAGGGAAATGTTACTGAGAAGTTTATTGTTTAAAAGTTACCTTCAAAGAAATGAAACTGAGATAAAATACAAGGCATTTCATTTATAATTATCTTTTAATAGATGAAAATATTTGCAACCTGAACCTTCAAAATTCTATATTGCAATTTTGCAGAGTGCATCTATACTTTTTGTTAAACTTAACACACAACTTAGATCAGAAAATCAAGTATTGTATTTCACATGGGCTAATGTATGCATGCATATATAATCTGAGTAGAAAAGGGGAAGAAATTTTCTAGAAATTTTTTGAATAGCTTTTGGAGACTATTGGATGATGAAGCTATTAGAAATAACTTAGTTGAAACTTGCCTTTCCTAGAGCAATGTGTGACTGTAGCGAATATTTATATTTTACTAAAAGGCTTCTATTTCTCTTTTCATTCTGCAGACGCTCCTTATGTAGAAGTGGGGGAAGAGGGTAAAGTGTGGGCTAATAACTCATTTCCCAGTTAATTTTATTAAGAATTTATAGCACTGTTTAGAAAGTTTTAAGACAACCATAAATTTTATTAGGAATATTTTATTAAGCCCTCCATTTAATTAATAAAAGACCTCTATAACTTCTGAAAATGTCAGAGCTAGTAATTATGTTAACCAGTGTAATTTTTCCCCCTCTAGAGACCAAAGTGTTTTAATAATTTGAAATAGAAAAGTGGTAAGGAAAACACCCCCCCACACACACACCTCCAAAATTTTTTTCTTCACTTTTGTATTATCCAGTCAGAATATAGTGAGTTAGGTATTCTCCCTGTGATGGCCGCAGAGCTTCAGCTGACCTTTCATTGACTTCTGAACTGGACCCAGACATTCTTTGTTTTCTGAAGCAAAATGCAGTAAACAAACCTCGGGGTTCTTATAGCCAGGATTGCTTTGGGGCACTTGATTAACGTCTTCCCTAATCCTGTCGGTTAACCCCCTTTCATATCACCTAACCAGGTTTCTCCCTTTTATAGACCTCTAAATAGTTTATTTCACTTTTCTCACAGCCATTCATTAGCTGTGACTTCTTGGTACCTTTCTCATCCAGGCTCTTATCTCCAACATTCCTCTATTATCTCTACTAGATTCTAAATCTATTTCCTTTAAACTGTCTTTCTCTCCTCTTATTTCTGTTTTTTGAAATTCAAATACTAATGTGAGGTGAGATTCAGAGGATAAATGTTCTTGAAGAGCAAATCCTAAGCCTCCAGTCCACAGGACAACCTAAAGAGTAATCACAACATTTTAACAGGCAACTTAAAGTTAGGTGGCAGATGATAAACCCTTATCATTCTGTGAACACAGCTGCCAAACTCGATTGATTAACAGGCTTTTGTTTATTCTGGGCTGGCAAATACACACACATTTTACCTTAAGAGGTGCCTTTTTAATTTCTGAGGGTTTTGGAGCTGACTCATCAGTGTGAACTTCAGGGACAAAAGCCTAACTCAGGATATAGATCTTTCCACTGGCAGAATTCCTTATAGGATAATAGAAAACTAGAGGGAAGTTCTCAGGGAGGACTGTACCAACAGTCTCCTTGCCAAAGGGTCTAAGCAACAGAAACCTAGGCCCCAGACCTCCCCTTTAAAGTCCTCATTCTCTATCTTTGGGAAGATGGTAAGGTGGGTATGGAAGGCCCAGGTAGAGGGGCAAATGCCAGAACTCTTCACCAGGCCAAGTTTTTGCAAAATAAAAGTACTTTTGCCTTAAAAAGTAAGTATCTGCCATAAGCTAAAGATAGGTACTGTCAGAGAACAGGTATAAGTATCAGCATTGGTTTTCTAAGATACCTAGAACTATCCTTTTACCTTTTCCTTTTCTTTTAATAGATGATTAATTGCAGCTCTGCTACAGTTTTTTTTTTTTTTTTTTTTATGGCTACTATATTGCAACCCCAGACATAGTCTGTGCAGTTTCTCTCAGCAAGCCCCAACTGTAATAACTGTTTGCTAATTGTAAAATCCTTATCCAGATGAGGTTTGGGCAAACAATTTGTACTGCTATAATTACATTGTAAAAGTGTTTTAGTCTCTTGATTGTTCAGAATTAATCTTATAAAGGCCTAGGACCATCAGCTTCACAGTTATACTTGGAAAGGAAGGGAGGGAAGAAAGAAGACACTTTTCAAAGCTAATGAGTTTAGCTTAAGCCCACCAACCCAAAGTACGTCTTTTTTTTAAGGAAAATCTGTTTGTAGGTAATTTAAAGTTGAAGATCATGCTTGAAGAGCATAACAGTCTTAAGTTTGGGCTTGTGCTGGAAAAGGAGAGACTTACCCGAATCTTCTTTTTCCATCCCAGCTAGAAAACAAAAGAGGAAACTTATCAGAAAACATCAATACAAAATACATTCTATTGTCAAAGAACTATGTATATCAAAACCGGCCTCTTCACACTTGAAAACGTGGCCGCAGACCTGAGGTAACTCCAAGCCTTAGTCTTTGCCCGAGAACCCCTAGGGCTGTTAAAGACTATGGTCATCAAAATGCCTTTCGCAGTAAATTTCTCTCGGTTAGATTATACTTACACAATTCCCTTCGCAGTTCATTTTAGAATCATAAATGTAGCTGTGCCCATGTCAGTGTTTGGCTTGACGACCCCACCCCCTACTTCGTTCCCCACTGCCGTCACTCGCGCTTATGCCCAGCGGGCCTGCTGGAGAAAACAAGCTTACAGCCCAGCCAGCAGCCATCGGAAGGCGCCCAGGTGTTGGCCGAGACCGGCTGGGGTTCCAGGAAAACGGCCGGCCCAGTTTGGTCCTCTCTGTAATCAGAAAAGGATTGCCTTCCTGGCCCAGTCAGCGCAGCCTCCCGAGAATTAAACAGCCTTCCTCGAGACAGGGAGTTTCTATTTTGGCCTGAAATTCTGTTTCCAAGTTCACACTGGGGAAGGGCTGGGGGGTAGGGGAGTGAGGAGGTGCGGGGTGAGGTGGTGGTGTCAGGCAGTGGCATAAAGGTGCTGGTAATTCACCTGGATCCTCTCCGCACTGACACGCGGCCCTGCCTTAACCTCACGCGTGATGTATCGAGGAGTTTGCACCAGAAAACTCTACACTTGTTTCCGATGGAGAAAAGTAAAAGATCTTAAAACTTGGGGAGTGAGGTGGTAAGGAAGAAAAAGGAAGAGAGAGATGCAAATGATGAGGGATCCTAGGATGAGTAGTTAAAAGAGAACGCTTTCAAGGCAAAACGCATCCGCCTTGGGAGAACGTGTCTGTCCTTCGGACACACTTGGGGCGAGTTCGAAGTTGGGGAGGGGATGATGTGCACGAGGCTGGGAAAGCTGAGATGCTCGACTTTATGAAAACTCTACTCTTGGAGGGAACCGGGCGTTGACTCGGGAGAAGTAGTAAAAGAGGCAATACTCGTCGCTTAGGGAGGGGAGGTACGTGCGCTCAGTGCAACCTGATTCCAGATCTATGTTCTGATGTTCGCCCTGGGTCCCCTGCTCCTCCAAAGCCCACTTAAACAGAAACTTGAGTTTTGTCTCTTGGACTGATGCGAATTCTCTTTTAGTTTGCGCATTAAGAGTTGGCTTCGATACACGTTAGAACTCCTGATCTTTTCCAATCTCTGAGGATGCGAGCCCTAATCTTTCTCAAAACTCTTCTTCCTACCTACACCTCCCCCGCTTTGGGGTGAGGGTTGGTCCGCAGCTGGCCGTGTGGGAAGAAGGTTAGGGGCGAAACAAGCAAGGGGCCGGCTGCTTTGGGAGAGTCAGTCTTTTGGCCACCATCAGGGCGGGAATCGGGACTGGCAGTTTGCATTCCCGGCAGATCGAAGCTCCCTGCTGATCGATTATTTGATAATTGATTTTCCCCGCAGCCAATGCGCGGCAGTCTTGGCAAGGGCGCCTTCTGATTGGTCGAGCCCTCCTCCCGGCTGCCTACCGAGATTTGGGTGAGCTCATTTTCCAGTCGACCGCAGGGGGAGTTTTCTGCGAGGTTTCTGTCGAGGGAGGAAAAAAAAAAAATCCTGCTCCGAGCCGAGCGAGCTGCGAGCCCTGCTCCGGGATGTGAGGTTTCCAGCCCGCTGGTCGAGCGGCTACGACGGAGCCATCTCAGCATATCAGAGCCGGGCGGGAAGAAAAATGAAAATGGCATCACTAAATATAATAATAAAAGACAGGTTTCTAGTGGGAGAATAAAGAAAAGGAATTTTCTTGTTTAAACTGGAGAATAGGTATTCAAAAGGAGAAAGTTCACACTAGTGGCTGGTTGGGGCCTCCGAGTTGTGGGTAGGGGCAGCTTTTTGTCTGAAATTTCAACCCCTGAAGTGAATTTCTTTTTCTTTGGCACTGGGAGTTTTTTCCCTGCGCCGGATTGGGGATTGAAAAGCGGAGTAAGGGTAAGAAGGTCCGGGAAGAAGAGCGCGGGGCGTCGCCGCGGAAAGAGCACGGCGGAGGCCGGAGCCCCTCGGCGCCTCGAAGACAAAGGCGGCGCGGCTGTAGCCCTAGCCGAGCGCGCCGACCCCGCCGCGCTGCGCCGCGCCCTGGGCGCACGGCCGTCTCTTCGGGAGCCGGTCGGAGAGAGAGCTTCACTCCCCGCGGCTCCTGACCCGGGCTCCACCCGCGAGGTCTGGGCTGCTCCGAGCCCGAGTCGGGTTTCGCTTTCCGGCGATCATAAATAGCTTCGTGTTTGTAAACAGGCGCTGGGGGCACATTCCCGGCTCTCGGCTCATTGTTCCCTCCCTTCCTCTCTCACTTCGCGCAGGACGCCGGGGCTGGGGCTGGGGCCTCCGGGACTAGGAGATGGGGAGGTGCAGACCCCCAGAATGAGAAAAGACGAGCATTTGCTTTCTCGGGGCGAGTGTCCACCTCTGACAGCAAAAAAAAAAAAACAAAAAAAAACTCCTAAGCTAGATCTGCAGAAAGCCCCGCCATCCCCACCCCACGTTCTCAGAACTCCTAAGCAGACGCTTTCGCAGCCTTGCTCCTGCTCTTCCTCTTCGCTCTCGGTCTGACTTTTATACGTGGAGTATTGGTTCTAATAATCCACTACTTTCTGCATCAGCTCCCCCTCCGACCCGAAAAACACAGTCAGACCCCAATAATTTCGAGGAAAGTCAGGAAGTCTATCCGCCGAACCCTGTGCAAAAAAAAACTCCCGCTGCGGTTTGTCCCGCGTTTATTCCCGATTTATTTCAAGAGAGTCAGCTTTGGGGAGAGAGTCTAGAGGGGGAAGGAGAGAAAAGAATACGGAAAATAAAACTGGCGGCGGGGGGCTTCTGCCCGCGCTTGTGCGCGTGTGCCCTGGGTGTGTGGGTGTTTGTGCCTGGGCGTGCGATTTAATGGAGCGCCTCTCTGCCTCTCCAGTGCGGCCAGAGCTCGCTTCGCGCACCCACCCCTGCCGAGGAGTCTACTTGCTGCAGCCCAATGCATTGTGTAAGACGCGACCTGTTATGGCCACCACTACTTCCGGGTTCTAGCATTCTGGTCGGAATCCACCTCTCCGCCTGTGCAACACACACTTTACACACGCACGGGGACTGCAAGCGGGCAGCATCGATCGTGGCTCCTTTAAGACAAACTCAGACAGACATTTTTTTTAAATCTCCTCCTCTAATCTCCCTCCAGTGCAGCAGTTGCAAAGACGGAGAGAGAGAGAGAAAGAGAAAGAGAGAGCGAGCGAGAGAAGAGAGAAACTGATTAGGAATTAGGACTGATTCAAGGGAAGCGAACGCTAGGGCTTTGTGCATTTGAATATTAACATTTGAGGTGTTCTGACCAGAAGAAGACAGAGCGGATGATCATTCATTCACCACGTTGACAACCTCGCCTGTGATTGACAGCCGGAGTGGCAGAAAGCCATGAGATTTGGTAGTTGGGTCTGAGGGGCGCTCTTTTTTTTTTTTTTACTTATTTTTTTGGGGAGAGAAGATCTGCTTTTTTTTTTTTTTTTCCCTTGCCCCTGCTGCTGTCTTGGAAACGGAGCGCTTTTATGCTCAGTGACTCGGGCGCTTTGCTTCAGGTCCCGTAGACCGAAGATCTGGGACCAGTAGCTCACGTTGCTGGAGACGTTAAGGGATTTTTCGTCGTGCTTTTTTTTTTTTTTTTTCCGGGGGAGTTTACGTATTTGTTTCTTTTCACACTGGCCTTAAAGAGGATATATTAGAAGTTGAAGTAGGAAGGGAGCCAGGGAGGCCGATGGCGCAAAGGGTACGTATTAAAAAACAATTGTGGAACTCAAATGTGAGATTAAATTGAAACGTGGCTGAAAGACACTGCTAAAAAGTTTCCTTTTTTTCTCTGTCTTTTTTTGAATGAGGCTCCTAAAGCCGTGGCCTAAAGCAAGAGGATTTATTCAATGCATTTGTAGACTTATGCATGTTACATGTAATTGTTAATTCAAGTAATCAAGTTTCCTATAGGTTCCTAACCAGCAGCTATATAAATAAAAATACAAGCTCGGACAATCATCTGTTTAAAAATCAAAAAGCGCTGGATACTTGGTGTTATATAGCCTGAACATTCAAGGAGCAGAAGTTTAAAGCTATTTTTAAACTAAAATAAGCAGTGAGAAACTTCTGATATGTTATTGATTATGCTCATCTTTAATATCACTGGAAGGGTTTAGCATTTTTAAGCAAATAACTGTCATAGTACAACAGTTTTGGGGGGGTCGGAAAGCATTCATCTTTTTAAAGTAATTTTAATGTACATGACTTTTTATACAAGGTAATATTTTGTAAGTTTTTCTTAGCAAAGCCCTACACTAATTGGATACTAAGCACACAACTATTCACTTTAAAAATGCAGTACTAATTTCCCCAATATTCCTATTTGAATGGAAATGTAGTGAGAGTAAAGTGAGACAATGACAACCCAACAGAGGTAGTTTCTTTAAAGAAAGGAGATCTACAAAAAGCCTTCCTTGCATAAATTGTGCCCCGGCCCTCAAAGCGCTGTTTGCAAAAGAAAGTTACTAGGCTGACACATTTTTTCTTTACTCCTTTGGTTCAGGCAAATGTCAGCGTTCTTCCAAACTCTTTTCACACCTCTGGCTTTAAGGAGATGAAAGTGGCAATTCCTCTTTGAAAATCATTTCACTCTCGGTGCCTCCAAATCTTGGGAAAAGAACTTGCCTGAAATGAAGCAATAAGAAAAACCTCAATAGCTAAATTTTGCACACAAAAATAATGACAATATGAAAGTAGTTTTTCTGGAGAAGGAAGATGGGGGCGGTGGAATGAATGTGCATTTACTTTTAAATTTGCTTTAAACCTGATGACTAACATCTACCTCATTGCCTTCTAGTTGAGGGAGAAAGTTCATAGCAGTAGAAAAAATGTAGTATAACTGCTCCAACTATAGATTTTCTTTTAACTTGGGGGGAATATTGGCTAATTCTAAATTCAGCCCTAATGTCCAAGAGAAGTTACCCTTCTCTGAGTTTCATTTATAAAGGGGGCAGTTAGTTTTGTATGATTTTGCAGAGTTTGTCTTGGAGAGCAAAGGAAATGCAGTGTCTTGCAGGACTGCCTAACCCCACACTGGCAGGGAAATAAAATGAGAAGCCTGTCTGAATTCACGTGCTTGGCTTAGCTATTCTCATCGTAACTTTTTTTTTTTTTAATTCTCCCTGATGGGAAGGGGCTGTGAAACTAGGCAGGTTTGTTGCACTGTCCTGGCACGTTTTATTATTGTGATTTTGAATTTCCTCCTCTAGAGACATGCACGATTTACCTTCCGCCCTCCGGGAGAATGCCTCCCTTTCTTCCTTCTTTCTTCCTTCCTTCCTTGCCAAAGGATCCTGAATTTCTGACTAGTTGATAGGGACACAAGTTAGGGCAAGACCATTCCATCTAGTCGAGTCTCACCGAGAATCCTAGAATTTTTACCTAAAAAATAAATTTTTTTAAATGAGAAATCTCAATTACAGAGAGGCAAGGCCCCCGAATTCGGGGTTGAAGGATCCAGCTGGACTGACGTTGTATAAGCTCCGTGCACTGCTGTCTCCCCTGTGTGCCTGCCTGGCCTTCTGAATCTTGTTTCTCTCCTGTTTGTCATGCAGTACGACGATCTGCCCCATTACGGGGGCATGGATGGAGTAGGCATTCCCTCCACGATGTATGGGGACCCGCATGCGGCCAGGTCCATGCAGCCCGTCCACCACCTGAACCACGGGCCTCCTCTGCACTCGCATCAGTATCCGCACACAGCCCACACCAACGCCATGGCTCCCAGCATGGGTTCCTCGGTCAATGACGCTTTAAAGAGAGATAAAGATGCCATTTATGGGTAGGTACGACGGGCAGCAGGTTCAGCAGTTTCGAGGCGAGGCTTTCTTTCCCCATTTCCCTTTGCCCTCGATAGGAGGAAAGTCAGAGCTCTCTGGATTTGGAGGTACATTATTCGGTGACTTTTCATTCTCTTTGCATGGAGATTTGGGGGAGGCGGCCAGCCCAGACGCCCCCCGCCCCCGTCTCCGCTCAGGCTCCGCGCGGGTCCAGCGTCCAGCTCCTCCGAGGCCATGCCCGCGGAGGGGTCGCCGTGCGGAAGTTGCCGAAGGTCCCTCGGCCTCCCACCACCCCCCGCAGACTCCGACTCCGTAGTTCCGCGGGTTGGAGTCCTCACTTGCTCGACTTCTCGGGGAGAGTGTTGGGGATTTCTAAACGTAGGCGCCTTTGTGTTGGAACGAAACTTTTAGTTTAAAGGAAAATCTTTTAAGCCACTGATTGTTCTGACTTGCTAAGTTTACTCAGCCACCGTATGCTGGCCTTGCCACCGCACAATAAAATCAAGGGAGGACAGTTGCAGGTCAGGCAAGGGGGAACAGGCTTTGCATTTATGGAGTTTGACCACTGTAGTCGAGGAGAGGAGCTCACTCTGAATTGTTACAGACCTTAAGAAACTTCTGGCCGTTTTAGGACTTTGTGTTTAAGGGCGAAACTTGCAGGATTTAAAAGTAGATGCGGGGTGCTCTCGGCCGGTGTAGCGTTCCGCTGCGGTTCACACTGTGTTCTCCCGGGCCCTGGGGTTAGACCAAAACCCTCTGAAAGTCACTTGTGCCTACTGTGTGCTGATGTATTGGGGGACCGCTTTTTACTTTGCAGCCACTTTTATTTTTATTTATTTCTTCTTTTGAAAAACAAAAAAATCAGGTAACACTGACCCTCCCCGACTGAAAACCCTTTCTGCTTTATCTTCTGGTCCCTTGTGCAATGGGCTTGTTTAAATCCCAGCGTCCTCTCCGCAGCGTTAACTGCAAATGGTTTAGGCTCCCGGACAGAACATTTGGGGAAGCTTTGAAAAGGACCCCAAACTGTTAAATTCCCAGCCGGGCTGTGAGAGCTAATAAAAGACTCGAGACACCTCTTTGGGCATTAGAAGAGGCTTGTTTTGTTTTGTTTTGTTTTTAATGGGCTGAGATAAGCAACATCTAGGCCCCTCGCAATACTAGCTGCTTGGCCATTACGTGGGGACAAAATGAAAGGCCTGACCGCAGGCACATTTGAAGGAACTTTCTTAGGGGGTGGGGGGGGGGGCGGTGGGGACCGTCGGCGAAGAGAGGGAAGTGTGCAGGGAGACAAGGAGGAGCCCTCCGGCCCTCTGAGGGCCTTGGGGTCAAGATCCGTGGTCCAGCCCTCTGACAGTCGGTCGGTCCCACAGCCAGAGAGATCCTTGCCCCAAGTTAGCTGAGCGCCTGCCTCCAAGATCCCCAGAGTTTGAGCTTCCCGGGGCGGCCTCGGAGGAACCCACTTGAACGAGATTTCCCACCTCCTGCGCCCGGCGCCTTTCTCCTCTTCCAGGTCTGGGTGTGCATCGGAGGGCCGAGGGCTGGTCGGGGTGGGAAACTTAATTCAAAATGGCTGCTGGAACCGCTTGGGTTTTATTCTTAGCAAATGTTACTAATTTCTCGGGCCAGATAGGCTGAACCGGTCCTCAGATACGGTCCATGGCTTAGGGCCTCCGACTTTGGGGGGCCCAAGGAGGAAAGGGAGGTGAGCAGTCACCTGGGGGGTAGGGTGGGGGAAGGGGAACAAGGAGATGTCAAAATCAGGGAGAGGGAGGTCCCCGTCTTGAGCTCGTCCGGCTGTTTTTCTTGGGCTCCTTGTTTCACTGCCGCGGGACTAACCATTGTGTTGTTTGTGACTGTTGTATTTTCTTGCAGACACCCCCTCTTCCCTCTCTTAGCACTGATTTTTGAGAAATGTGAATTAGCTACTTGTACCCCCCGCGAGCCGGGGGTGGCGGGCGGGGACGTCTGCTCGTCAGAGTCATTCAATGAAGATATAGCCGTGTTCGCCAAACAGGTCAGCAAAATCAATGTTTCAAAAGTAAAAAGGAAAAAAAAAAAAAAAAAAGAAAGAAAGAACCTCCCTCCACCCGCCCCCCGCCCCAGCACATTTGCAAAAGTAACCAGCTGAACAGTCTGCCCTAAGCCAGGCCTGTTACATCTTCCCTGAGCTTTTCCTCCTAAATCAGTGTCTGTTTGCGGATGCCTGAAAATCACCCCACTTCTGACCCACTCCCGCTCCCTAACCCGACGCAGAAAGCTCTCTTTGTAAAATGCGACCCCAAACCCCCAGCGCAGGACCTTCCTTGGAGTTGGCGAGCTGGGCAGGGATCTCTTAGCAGCACACTGCTGGGAGAAGTAACCCTGTGCTCTGGGCTTGTTTTCGGATTATTTGACTCATATTGAAGGGTTTCTGCACGGGACGAACTCGGTGTCACCGAGTCTGTCCCGAAGGTTACATCCTGCCCCCGACAGTGTAATGAGGCAAGAAACTAGGAAGGCGACCAGATTTCAAATGTTTCTTTCTCCCCCCCCCCCCTTTTCCCCTCCCTCTCCCCTCTCCTTCTCACTTGTATTTAGATTCGCGCAGAAAAACCTCTCTTTTCTTCTAATCCAGAACTGGATAACTTGGTAAGAGCGGACCCCTTACTCCCCTCCCCACATCTTCCCTCCCCCACCCCCGCCTTCTCCCCAAGCTTTGCTTTGAGAGCCCTGAGGTTTCTAGACCCGTCCTCCCGTAGCTTGCAAGTGGGCTGCAAGGGTTTCCATCCACCGTCAAGTGGGCCGGGACGGGGTCCGGGGAAATAAATTCACCTCGAGAGGGGCCGGGTGAACCGGCGCGGGGAAACGCGAGCTTTTGTTTTTTATGACAGCCGGGCAGCGCGGCTCTAATCAGCCCGGGGATTTATCTCTGGGCCTGTCAGCGTGTGTGCTTAAACTTTGCGGACTTCCCAGCCCTCAAAGTCGCGTCATGAGGGCAAGCAACCAGGCCAGACCCCCCAAACCACCAGTTTATCGGAAAGGTGTGCAGAAGGCGGCAGAAAGTTTGCAATGTGAAAAGCCAGTTTGGAGACTATTGGGAATATATCCCGTGCACGCCTTCCAAGGAAATACCTAGTGGAGGGGTGCGGCCCTTTGGGGGTGGTGCAGGGGCAGTGGGGCTGAGAAAGAGGGGAGCTATGGGCAAGAAGAGTGTTTATGACCCCCACTTAGATGCTTGGTTGTTGTTTTAGCTGTTTTTTTCTCCTTAAGAAATATAAACCTCTAGATGGTACCCAGTCGCTGCTGTTAAGTTTTAGTGTTATGGCCATAAATCAAAATAACTCTATTTACTGGGGGGAGGGGAGGGCTGGGGATGTTAGAGCTGTGACAGCCAATTTTCTGCAAACTACGAATGGGGCCGCTCATTCTTTTTGTATCTTTGCAGATGATTCAAGCCATACAAGTATTAAGGTTTCATCTGTTGGAATTAGAGAAGGTAATTTCTCTAGCTTTTTTTCTCCTTTTGCTTCCCCCTCACGCCCAAACACACAGAAGGGGAGAAGGTTCAGAATGGCTGAAGTTCAGGCTTTGAAGATATTTGCATAAATGTCTTTCTTTCTGGTAATTAGTGTCAAGGCCAATCTTTGAGTCCATTTCTCTTTGCAGTTTAATTACAATTTCAGACACTAAAACTGGGATCACAAACGCCCTAGCCTTGTATTCATTCTTAATACCTTGCTGGCTTTGTGTAAGTAGTTGCAGGGCTCTGCATCCCCTTGGATGCTTAGAAAGCTATTCTGAATTTGCTTCACAGGTTGTACCTTCTCTTCTTCTTCTAGTCTTCTTTGCTACCCCTGAGGGGGGGAAAGTTTTGTTTAGTTTTAGTGAGTTTCTAGAAGACAGTCTGAGAGCAGTGGCCGGTCAGATACAGGGGGAGAGGCAGAGTGGGAGGAGGAGTGGGCAAGGAGTGTGGAGGAGGCGGTGGGGGAAGCACTTTAAAGGTTCTGCGGAGACAAAGCAGAGTTGATAGTTGTGTCAGTTTCTTGAATCTGGGAATCCTGCACACATCCCACCTTCACTCTCAAGAAAGGGTGTGGGATAACGTGATTTTGCTAGCTGTTCTATAAATCTCAGCAATAAAAACTTAATGCATTGTAATTCAAAGTAACATTAAATTGCAAGCACACTGGGGTTTCTTGTGAATTTTTGCATGTCAGTGATGCCTGTGTCCTGTAAGACACCGCTCCACCTATCCCTAAATATTTTGAAGCATTCTTTTCCCTTAAAAAATTAATCAGTTTGATACCTTTTTGTGGCTGTAAGGGTTCCCCCACACACACACCATATCATGAGTCTTTTTTTTTTTTTAAGGAAGCATCCTAATATATGCTTCTTATAGATAGAAACCCTAATTACCAATGTTAAAGGGACTTGGGTTGTCAGGCATATATCCTATACCAACACAGTACTGGTCCTTTATATACATACATATATATGTATATTTAATTTTTTTTCTTAGACATGTTGGAAAGGATTTATGATAAAAATAACTGGACAAAATTAAATAGTTTACCTTAAATGTCACCCACGTAGGTCACCTCTTTAATGGCCACGGCCCCAGGAGCAGATGAATTTAACACGGGTGTTGAATATGTTGTAGCCTGTGAAGCATCTTGTCACTGTCAATTTTCTGGGATATCTCTATTTTGCAAGAAAAGAAAGTTATTCCTAATTCTGGATGCGTCTGGGGGTCTCTGGAGGACAATTGCCCTGTGTTTCCCCTATTTAGAAGTTTGGATCTCACAAGGGGGGTGGATTGCACTTGTCAATGTCATTTATGAACTCCTGATTATATTTCCATTTTTTTATTTCTGTCATAATGTAGGTACACGAATTATGTGACAATTTCTGCCACCGGTATATTAGCTGTTTGAAAGGGAAAATGCCTATCGATTTGGTGATAGACGATAGAGAAGGAGGATCAAAATCAGACAGTGAAGATATAACAAGATCAGCAAATCTAACTGACCAGGTATGCGCTTTTCAATTTCAACATCCCTGGGAAAAAAAATCTGTATGCATATTGCTTGCTGGATCACTACCACCTCCTTTTATTATTTGCATATGATTAAGTCCCTTTTAGATACATTTCCATCGAAATGAAAATTTTTGAATAATGTGGCTATTATTGCTTCATTAAGGCTGGCTCTGGGATTCGACCTGGAGAGATGAGCTTGTAAAAGCTTTGCCTGCAAACTTGACCTGTTTCTTGTCGCTTTTAATTTTTGTCTTTATTTTATTTACCCTCTACAATAATGGGAGTGTTAACTGCCAGTGACCGCCTCTGGTGGTAGGGCTTTGTTCTGGAGCATTTTTTCCCCCTTCTCTCTCAAAGAAAAGAAAAGTGTAAAGACTGCTTATTTCTTATTTTATTAGGAATAAACCCAAGATAGGTGGTCTGAGAGAGATAGGGAGGGTTTGAAATCTAGCAAATGCTTGCTATTTTCTCCCTGTCTATACGGTTCATTAGCCTGTCTTGTCAGTTTTCCTCGGCCGAACGCTTCTAGACCTCACTGAACATTGCTTTGTGCAGTGCTCGCTGCAAGCTCGCCCATTTTATTGTACTTAATAGAAAAAATAAGACCAGGCCGAGGTTAGAAAAACAGATAAATATGGACGTTTCTCCTCCTCCTTTCTCTTCATCCTCCAGCCGGTACGTGCTCTGGGCCCTCTGGGTTGGCAGCTTTTGGAAGCGTCTGCGTCAGGGGCTCCTCGCGACTCCCTCGGTGTGGCGGTGTGGCGGGTGGGGGACTTCGCGCCGCCCTGCTCTCGCTGCCGGCCTCCGCTGCCTTGCCCCCTCCTCTCTCGTCCTCCCTTCAGGCCCTTCTTCCGCTGCGTTGCTAAGTGGGGATGACTTTTCTTTGGAGTTGCTGGGGGTGGGGGTAGATTTCTCTCACCCCAACACCAATGTTTGTCCCTAGCCCCTCTCTCCCTCACTCCTGTCTCTGTGTCGGCCCCAAGGAGCTGAGGAAATGCACTGAAAGTGAAAACGTGAGGAGTGGATGAGATGGAACAGGGTTCAGGACAGCTTTCGGTTGCGAATTATGGCAGGGCGTCTAGACATCTGGGTGGCGGGCCTCCTGCGCCTGTCCACCTATAAGTGAAGGCCCTGAGTTGTTTCTCTTTCTGACTTGGCACGTGAGTCCTGTCTTGTGAGAGAGAGCAGCCTGTCTTTGTTAAGCCAAAGGACAACCAGTCATACAGAGTTTTTTTTTGCAAGCTCTGCCATGATCACGGTTGGCCAGGGACTGTCTTGCAGAGTCCTTGCCGAAGTGCCCGACTCCTCGTCTGGGTGTCCTCTTCAAGTTTGCTTCTCTCCCTTCAATCCCTTCAATCCCTAACCTGGATTTCTCTGGGTGACCCCCTCGGCAGAGGCGGAATTCCTCCTTTTTTCCCAGAAGAAGTGGAGGGTAGGCAAAGCTGAGCTTTAAAAGCGTCAACGCGCCGGGTCTTTTCTAATTGGAGAGTTACAAACTTTCGGCAGTGTAGACGAGTGCCGGGAACAGGCAGCCTGCGCGATCCTGGCGCTGCCCCCGCCGAGGTGGGAAACCAGCAAGCGGCCCCCGGTCTCCACCCCGCCAGCCGCTCGGCCTCCTGCCTGGTTCAGGCTGCCAGCCCTCTCCCCGGAGCTGTTAAATGCAGATTCCGCTGAGGAACCCTCGGGTAGCTGCTGTTGAATAAAAATTGTAATCCAACAAGCCTAACTAGAAAATGGGATTCTAAAAGCTCCGGAGTGCTGGGTACATAAAGCTATTTGAGCAAATTACAAGAATCGCTTAGGGGCATGAATGAAATCAACACTTTAATTGCCTCCAAAATGAAGATTTATACCCCATTTTCCTCAACGAATCATTATTTTATTAAAATCAAAGATAAAGGACCAGAGTTAGGGGTGTTTTAGGGGGTACAAAATTGGTAAAACAAAACTGAGTTCTCCCTTTACTCCTTTACTCGTAAACTTTTGTTACTCAGTTACCTTTATTTGAAACATGCGAATTGGTGGGCAGTGGTCAGGGGTAAAAACCTGGTACTTCATTCTCCTCCCCCAACTATAAAATGAGCAGCGTGCCTCCCTCCCGGCCGCTTAAGAGTGGGGGCTTCGCAGCTCTGGCTAAGCTCGTGGCTCGGTGGGCCTGTGCCCGTGGGCGCGCTCGCGGGACCCTCTCGGGCTCACCGAGGTCTCAGTTGGGCGCAGGGCAGCAAACCCCAAGTCTGTGCTTTGGAATTGGCCGTTTCCCAGAAGCAAGGAGCGACTGTGCCTGGGCTCCCTTTGAAGACGGACGCGCAGAGCGCGGGGCGCACGCGGGACTGTGCCTCCCTCGCGGGGTGGAGTCCCCTGTCCTGGGAGGTGGGGACGGAGGGAAGAGGCACTAGGGCCGCCTCGTGGGCGCCAGTACTCCTAACTGGAGCCGGCTCGCCGGTCCCCAGGGCCGGGCCCGGAAAGGTCTCGACACCTGTCTGCGAATGCGGCCCAGCCAGTGTGAGCCCCAGTGGCGGGTGTGCCGCGGACCTGGACGCTTCAGGTGTGGTGCGAGCGCGGGGCGTCGTTTGCTTATTAGCCCCTCTGTCTCTAGGGCCTGTGGGCAGTAGGGTTTATTTTATTTTACTTTTCTCCTCGGAGGGCGCGAAGGCTGCCACCCGCGCGGGGACTTGAAATCCAAGACTTGGATACCAGCCGGTTTCCCGGAGGGCTCAATTGGAGGAAATCTACTTGGCCTTGAGGCGTCCTTACTTTGGTGCTTTGTTTTGTTTTTCTCATCAGCTTAAGATGCCCCCAGAAGCCGTAATCCCGCTCTCACCCCACCCTCAACGCCCTCCCCCGACTCCCACTCCCAGACCCCGATGTCCCAGGTCCGAGAGTCACCTACCTCGGGTGCAGGCCTCCAGGGCGCCCTCTCCTGACGGCCTCGCTCCCCGCTCGGCACAGTCGTTCCCGACGCCCGGGGCCTGGGGCCAGCGAGGGGCACCCGGCCTTTCCGGCCTCGGCAGGCGGCGAGGGCCGGGCTGAGACCCCGGGAGCGGGTGCAGAGAGGGGCCCACCGTGCGAGGCGTCGAGGCCAGGGTTGAGCCTGGTTGGCGATGGAGAGGGACGGAGGGCACGGGGAGGCGGAGCGCGAGTTTGGGGGACCCAGGGTGGAATTGGGGTCGCCAAGAGGGGTTAGGCGGGAAAGAATCTGGTTGCCAGACGCTGGACTTTAGGCCGCCCTCCAGGAAGGAGCTGTCGAATAAAGCCTTCCTTCCTCGGGTTGTTTGTTTCTCGCCACTCCTTGAATCTAAGCATTTTCCACTCCAAGGACGGTCGCGAGAGGGAGAGGAGAGAGAAGCAAGAGTCCCTGGGGCCCCCGAAGGCCACCAACCGAGATGGCCAGGCCCCCTCGCAGCGAGTGGGACTAGCTGAGTCTGTGCTCAGGCGCCAACCCGGGTTCTCCCACGAGCAGGGGGAGGCAAAGAAAAGGTCCCTTTGGATTACAATTTTTATTCAACAGCAGCTCTCCGGGGGGTCCTCGGCTGAATCTGCATTTAACAGCTCCTGTTTGAGGGCTGGCGGGCTGCGCAGGGCGCCCTGTTGCATGTTAATCTAGATTTGCCTCTGACATCTGGGGAGAAGTAATGTGGCTCCCAGAGATGGAACCAGAAAGCCAAGCTCGCCAGGCAGGTTAAATGCCAAGCGCTGCTGAGCTCCCCGGGGACGGGGGGACCGCCGCTGGGGCTGCAGAGCCCAGGCCGGAGAGCGGCAGGCTTCCGGGCCTCTGGGATCAGGGGCAACCCTGGGCCAGTGAGCTTTGGTTTCCCCGTGGGGCCAGGGAACCCAGGTGGCAGTGTTTTATTTGAAGAGTCCAGAACGTTGTTTCTAAAGCATCGTTTGAGACGACTGTCTTAAAACTGAACTTGAACTTGACGGAAAACACCCCTTCCCTGCAAAGTGGGATGCGGACACCTCCAAGGGAGATTTAAGCTTTCTCTTTTGAGGAGGTGTTGCTAAGGGATGCGGAGGCCTAATGTTCTTCATGTATTGGATCCACTGCTTTAGAAAAAAAAAAGATAAGGCCAAGGGATATTTACTAATACTAGGAATGCAAGCAATTTTGTTTTCATCCATTAAGAAAAACTGGACACAAACATGGAGGGATAGGAAAATGTCAATTAGTTTGTTTCTAAATGCTTAACACATGGACACAACTTATTTAAACTGTAAGTACTTCTAGGGTCTCACTTAATGTCTTAATCCTGAAACCTCTGAGTCCACAAGCCTTGAAGGCCATGGAGTCTTAGAATAATCTGACTTTACTTTTGATTGTTGTTGTGAGTCATGTGGGATACTCTTAATTCCTCTTGAAATATGTCAGAGGGAAATTATGGCAAGATTCTCTTTAATGATTAAATAATAAGGTGTTGACTGCTTGTCAGTACAGTGGCTAATTGGGATGTTCATTCTAGGCCCTTTGTTGCTTAGTATTCTTTGATTTCAAAGATAGTTGTTTACCAGGTGTGTTTTTATTGTTTTCTGATTGCCTCTTTGGGTGTATTTATGTGTGACTGTCAGAGTAGGGATGTATTGATTCTTATTAGGGGCACGCCAAAAACATTTGAGAGGAAACAAAAAAGTGGTACAGAGTCAATGCAGATAGGTTGAGATCGATTACATTTTTAAATGTCTCAAAGTCTAAATGTTAATGCTGTAAAGTTATTCCACTTTCCTAGTTTCTCTCTCTCTTTCTCAGTAGAAGTCCCCAGTACAAGCTCTTTGGTTAGTAGAAAGCAATGATACTAATGCTACTTTGTACAAGGTAAAGCCCCATAACAGTAACTATTGTTCAGTGATTCAACTAGCTCTGTGGCAATAGGTCACTCAAATAGTTCCTCTCCCACCAGAGTAACCCTATGGCTCATGATTTGGAAATATATAGAGTGGTTGTGGGGACTCTTGCTATCAGTCCTAACTTAGAGATTTTTAGTACAAAACGTGGGGAAGTTTAACTAGTAGAAGAAAGAAGAAGGAAGGAGAAAAGGCCTTAAAGTAAGGGCCTTGCTTTCAAAACAGTAACTGAAATATCATGCTATAATGGCCCAACTTTGAAAACAAACAAATTTTAAATCATTATGTTTTCAAACACTCGCATGTTTAAATGTTAAAATGTTTGTCATAGTCCGAAAGATTTAAAACACAGCTGTTGCCGGGTGACGGACGGAAAATTATGCAGTAAAACTCCATACTCTTAAAAACAAAGACTATTTGTGGTCCCATAGTAGAAATATAGGTTTTTTTAAGGCCAAGCAGATAGACTACAGTATTACCAAGGGGCCTATGTTATACAACTAGCTTACCTTCCCTCGCAGGTGGAGTTGGAGAAACTGAAGAATGCATAACAAGTTGTATTAAAACACATATAAATGAAAATGCTGTCAAATGAATTTAAGTGAAGTATTTTCACATTGGTAATGCTGTGCTTGCCATTGCAATAGCAATATTTTCTCATGAAACGTAAATATGTCAAACCAACATGAAATGCTTAAGTTTTAATAAATGATCATTTAATCATCAAACACAACCTGAGTATGTATACAGAAACTTTTAAAGAAAAGTCGGCGTACAGCCAAATTCCTATAGGGACTAGCAGGGGAATGATCAAAACACTAACACAAAATAAGACTTCCTGTAAGAAGGTCTATAATTCAACATTATTTGACTCCACTGTCATGGAAATAGTTGAAGGATAGTAAATTGATACCATTCTCAGTCATTTTTGTTACACAGTCTTAAATGTTTGCAACTGTAGCATTTTCCATGGCCTTTTTTGGATTGTGATATCTGTGGTATTTGTATCAAAGTAGCACTTGAGTTTATGTTATAATCGAAACAGACATTTTTGCTGTTTCTCCTATGCACAAAAAATTAATTTAATATTTTAAAATGACATCAAAACTATGGGAACGTCTTCTTTTACAAATAAAGAAATAAAAATAGAGTACGTGTGACATAGTGTTTCTGACAGTTGTGCAGATGTTAGGCCTAAAAGTTTTCAAAATCTTTAGTAAAATAATACTGCTTTAAGTTACATAGGGCTTGGTGTCCTTACGAGGCAGGAAACCTCAGGATATGGTACCTGTTAAAAGGTTAGGGTCTAAAACATAAAATACAGGTTCCCAATTTGAATTTAAATAATTATTCCAGAATTTGACTTTGGGGATCGGTAAAGTTTTGCTTATTTTACTATCTTTCACATTTGTGAATAAACCTAACATGTATGAGATCAGTTTTGAAAAATTCAAGCAGGGGAGTATGTGTGTGTGTAGTGGAAAAGATAAAAAGTCTCCTTCACTGTATCCTTAATTTAATATGCCATGGTTTCAGGATTATGGGAATTTCGGAAAGTTTACTGAAGTCTTAAACAGCTTCTCCAGAAAGTAGAGCTATACCTTTATCGGGAAACTGCTGGATTTCCCACACTTCTAAATCTGACATTTTAATAAATGGTATAAAAGATAGTATGTGAAATAAGTGAGAACACATTCATTTAAATATTTGTCACTAGAATCCAATTTCAATCAATTTAATGCATTCATGTGTGCAGAATTAAAGCAATTGGCAACACTTTGCTACACTCTCTCTGAACACTCTTTTTCCAAATAACATTTCTTAATCTAGGAAATATGTTCCTGTTAAAGGGAAATATAAGAGTGCAAATATTTTAAAATGATTTTATATTTCTGGGCTTCTTGGTTCAGAAGTTCTAAAATAAAACATATCATAAAGAGTTTATTCTTTACTGAAAAAAAATGCTTATTTATTGAATTATACACCTGTTGTTTATTGGTATCATGAGTATATACAGTTAAATACAAATTATAACCAGAACTAAGTCATTAACTCTCTTTAAGAAGTGCAATAACCATGTTCTGGCTTTTCGATGCACCACTGTATACAGTATAAACTAATGCAGGATAAATAAGTTGTGAAAATAAATTTTATATTATTTATAATCCTCAAAAATATATTTTTACCCTTGATATCTTTATGACTCCATTTATAATTAAAAGGATTTATAAAGATGAGGTAAAGAACTTTAAAATGACTGCAACTTTTTATGAGTTTAACAAGTTTAAGCAACATTTTATAGTCTTTTTTTCCTTCATTTTGACCCAATATTAAGTCTTAAATTTTACAATGGATTTAAACATACATGATTCCAACTCATTTAGAAAATAGCAGTAGTAAATAATTAGCATTTTGAGTGATATTATAAGTTATTCCCTGACAATATATGCTGGTTTAGAATTAATTGTTATGATGAATTCCCATTTCTCTAGATTTTTCCTTACACTTTACAACACAACATGGTCACATGTTCATTATTCATTAGTTGTAAGCGTCTGGGTTGTTGATTGTTATTTAGCAAGACAGAACTATAGCTCTTTCTTTTTCTTATCATTTTCTCCCCACAGATTGGTAAGCCTCCTATGCCTGAGATTTGAACTTGAACTAGTTTGCTAGGTCTCGTTTCCCTATTTGAGTACTTTGTGGGTTCTTACCCACATGTGGGTTTGTTTTCCTGAGAAGATGAAAAATGTTACTCACTTTAGAACAGGAATGAATAGAAACCAAGTCGTCAAACCTTCCCAAACCCCTGTGCTTTATAATTAGGTGAAAAACTGAAAACTGTTATTCTTGTTTGCTTTCCCCAGGGCTGTGAACACTTGATATAAAGATGCATATCAGCCTCTTTGTGTTCTTCCTCTTAAGGCCTTAATGTTTGTTTTCAGTAACTGGATTCTTAACTGATAGTCCATATTTGGTCCCAGACCGCCATGATTTGCATTTTATTCTGCATTTGCATTCACATTATGTCCCATAGAAACTCTTTAAAGTCAAGTGTGTTTATGACTATTATGAAACTCTGGAAAATGAAGTTTGTAATGAAACCAACATAGTCGTCAAAAGGACAATGAAGAGAGCAATTTGATGTAAACCCAGAGTTTCCTTATCCCATCCCAACTTGTAAAAAGGCTTATCTCTCTTCTTTTGAAAATATTAGAAGTTGAATGAATAAGAATTTCTTTGACAATAACACTCCTCTTAATGGCTCCATAACTATTTGGATGTGTTCTCAAATGTTAACTTAATTTGATAGACAAGCTATAATTAACTGTGACCTATAGTGTTTTCTGTAATTCAGAGACTATTCCTTAGTGATCTGAAAACTTAATTTCATACTAAATGGTGTACAATGTCTCTAAAAGCCTACTTCCACTATTTACAAGAAGTCGAAATAGTTTATGTGTCTCCAGGGCTTCAAAAGGGAGATACTTCAGAGATGGAGACTAACAATTTTACTATGTAAAGCCCTAGCAGACTAACCACTGCAAGTGGGTTCTTTTTAAATTTTTGTTCCATAGTAACCTTCCCTTCTATGCACTGCAGTTAAAATTATCCATACAATGAAAAGAATCTATGTGTTTAATGGGACAAAAACTCATACTTGACATTCTAAAGCTAGTTATTTCATTGATCAAAACAAAAACAAAAAACCCCCCAAAAGCAAACCAGTAATGTACAGAGAGAATTAAGAATTGCAGAAAATAGGTAAAATGCTATTAGCTATGATGCAACAATCACAACAGAAATTTAAGCAATAAAATTAAATTGGGCATTTTGCATTTAGTTGGAATATTTATTTGAAAGTTCCCACCTGATCTGGGATTATTTTAATACCCCCTCCCTGCTCTCCACTTAAGAATATTTTAGTGTAAGAACTTTGTGATAACTCACCATTGGACATTACTTTTATTTGAAATTGTTCATTCATAAGAGATTCCGTCTCATGAGTAACCACCCTGCCCTTCACTCTTGAACAGTTCAGATAAATGTATTATTTATTTACATACAGTCTATTGTATACATTATTTATGGGAAATATGCTATAACTCTACAGAGCATATGGAATTTATCTTTTTAAGATATGACTGGCATCTCTGCCAAGATTGGCATAGCCCTGAGTAGATAAGATTAATCCTCATTGTACAGATAAATATCATATCTTTTAGAGTCATTATGTGTTAACATTGCATAATTCCAGGTCCAAATAAATACATTTTTCCACTTTCATTTTAATTGTCATCATTTCCTTGGCTCCAGCATCTACCAAAGAGAATCTGGAATTTTACAGTTTGAATTGATCTGTGTTCTAAATTAATACGTTTGAAGAGGAAAATAAGATATTGAGTAGCAGAATCATTTAACCATTTCATTTCTATTAGCTTGCTTCCTGTTCCTTACTTAATGGGTTTAGAATTTTCTGAAGAATCATGTCCATGACATTTTGAACACTGGTTGTACATTTGGTGGCTTGGCCTATTGTTTCACCATATTCAGGCACTTTATAAACTGTGTTCAAAACAAAACCACCAAGGAAAATGTCAGGCTCATTGTGCCCTGCACTTCCTTGCACAAAATAATAGAGACATGTAGACTGTGTTTGTTCTGTGCATATCAAGTATATTATTGGTGTTCAAGTATTTTTTATTCTAATAATTATTCAAAGCTAGTAACAATCTGCATTTGAGTGAGTATAAACATTTTTATTCTGGAATTTGGGATTTGCAGCAACTCAATTTTATTTTCCAAATTACCCTGCCATTTTAATTAGGTGCATTGTTCTTCATTCTACTGTTTCGACATTCTAGAGGTTTGCTTGCCACCTAAGAGAGTTGTTTGAGTGTTTAATATTTATTGAGTGCATGTAAAGAACATGCCAATAGAAAAAAAGAGAAGAATAAAACATTAACAAATCAATTATGGGGCTTTTCTTCAATTGTAGTATACTTCTAATACTCCAAATACTCTATAACTGTTAAAATAATATGAATAGCCTCAAGAATAATAGTCCTGGGTATCGGAGAAGAATGGTATTCTGATTAACTGGATTTCCTTAAAAAGTGAACCGATGATACAGCTCAGTGTCCTGCTTCTGGAATTCAGTTGCTTTCACCGATCTCTCTGTTAAACGCCTTGAACTACAGAGAACTTGGCCAAACTAGGAACCAGAAATGCAAATTAAATTTCAAGATGCTTTGAGAAAGGCTGCTCTAATGATTTTACTGAGACAAATAATGGAGAAAAGAGAATAATCTACTCCCTACTTCCAAATTTCACACTGTGAGAGGGCTTGAAAATTCAAATATCCCTAAGGAATGATGATACTTGGAAAATAAGATTTGATTGAAAATATTAAAACTGGCAGGGCTCCTTAAAAAAAAACAAACAGGAAAATTAGAAAATACCCTGTTGCTAACTATTAGTGGAAATCAGTGGCAAATGTCAATTTCCATGATTCTTTTATCCAAAACATAATGCTATAGGGTAGTAGAATAAAATAAGACTGCATATTGGCTGAATTCTTATTTCCTTCTCGCATCAAAACTGTGATGTGAGAAAAAAAGTTTTCTGGTTTGAGAGATGAGAAGTAGAAGATTTCAGAGACACTTGAGTGATGAAGGGTCTATGCATGCTCAGTCGCTCAGTCGAGTCTGACTCTTTGCAACTGCATGAAGCTGCAGCCCATCAGGCTCCTCTGTTTATGGGGTTTCCCAGGCAGGAATACTGGAGTGGGTTGCCATTCCCTTCTCCAGGGAGTCTTCCTGACCCATGCATCAAACCTGTGTCTCCTGCATTGGCAGGTAGAATATTTACCACTGAACCACCTGGGAAGCCACCCCAGTGATGAAGGGTGTTGATGGTTCTTTTGAGTTACACAGTCTTTCTGGTTGGCAGTGTCTCAATAGAGTATATACACAGTGCAGGCTGTCTATAAGGGGGCAAGTCATTTCACCTACAGGAGCCTCAGTTTTATCATCTGTAACATGGCAGTAAAGAACCCATTATAATGAGCTTCTGTAAGAACAAAATAGTATTGCATGTAAAACATTTAAAACAGTAAACCCTAAGCAGAGAAGGCAATGGCACCCCACTCCAGTACTCTTGCCTGGAAAATCCATGGATGGAGGAGCCTGGTAGGCTGCAGTCCATGGGGTCACTAAGAGTCAGATACCACTGAGCGACTTCACTTTCACTTTTCTCTTTCATGAATTGGAGAAGGAAATGGCAACCCACTCCAGTATTCTTGCCTGGAAAATCCCAGGGACCGGGGAGCATGGTGGGCTGCCGTCTATGGGGTCGCACAGAGTCGGACACGACTGAAGCGACTTAGCAGCAGCAGCAGCAGTGCCTTCCATAATATTTTATCTTCTTACTCATATTTGGCCCAACCTTCAACAACATGAATCTGATTTGAGAAGAAAAGATTGGATAGCTGTTTATTTTGTAGGCCATCATATAATTATAGAGTTTAAGCGAAATACTGTCTTAATTCCTATTAGGAGGGGTGGCTATTATTCTGATTTCATCATAATGGGAAAGAGGACTGGCCACTCAGATATGTGGCTGAGATAAGACAAAGAATCACTACAGATTTGTTTTCATGTTCAACTTCAAATAACAGTTATGTGCATATCTATTACTTTTCCTCCACATTTCTGAATGCACATGCTTCCTGGCTGAGGTCCAGTTGCTTACAAGATCTCAGTATCTACTTGTACTCAGGATACAATGTTTTTGGCCTTATCTGAATGTTCTTTTTGCTAGGGTTGCCTAGAAAATTTGTGGTTTGAAGTTGTTATATATAAGACACTTTTGAGTTTATTTTATCTTAATGTGTTTGTAGAATGAGGTGGACTGAATACTGAGTTACAAATGTAAAATAAAACATTGGGAAGCAAGCAATCTTATGAAAGGGATTTTATAACACCAGGTATGCTGCTAAGTCTCTGCAGTCGTGTCCGACTCTGTGTGACCCCTTAGACGGCAGCCCACCAGGCTCCCCCGTCCCTGGGATTCTCCAGGCAAGAACACTAGAGTGGGTTGCCATTTCCTTCTCCAATGCTGGCATATAATTTATGGATTCTTCTGCCACTCCTAAATAGCAATGAGAGAAACTTATCTAACTTTCAGCAGAAAAATCTCAGCAGATAAAGAGTAATGTATGAGTTATTTAGTTACAAATATTTGGAAATATTGGAAATTTGGAAATAGTGGTGGCAGCTGGATTGGAGGGTTTTTTTAAAAACACAACTCTGAATTATAGTTCACAGGTACAATTTCAGGTGTAGAAGCATATACAGTCAAACATTAAAATAGGAGTTTATTTTCATTAGTAGTATGGCAGCCATAATACATAGCACAGGAAAAAGAAAAGTTACAAAACATAGATTATATACTTTTACTAAGACTCTTCTTTTACTGCCTACTTTTACTAAGGGCTTCCCCAGTGGCTAAGGTAAAGAAGTTGCCTGCAATACGCAGACCAGGTTCAATCCCTGGGTCGGCAAGACCCCACCCACTCCAGTATTCTTGCCTGGGGAATTTCAAGGACAGAAGAGCCTGGTGGGCTACAGCCCATGGAGTTGCAAAGTAATCATCTACAGATGATAACATGTTACAGTGGACATGACAAAGCGACTAACACGCGCGCGCACACACACACACACACACACACACACACACACTAAGCTTCTTAGTGTGATGAGGCTCTATATTCTCCTTTGTTCTCCACAACGAACTGCCTAATAGAATCTGAACGTTAACTGTGCCTGAATCATTTCTAGGTTACTCTTCTGCTTTCCAGTTTTGAGATTTGGATAAAACTGTTTTTACCTCTTGGTAGCTTTTTCCCTTTGGTTGTAATTACTCTGTTTTCCTTGTAAGTGGTCCGAATGTCCCCACCCCAGGTAGAAATCTATATTCTCTTCTCAGACCACAGTGGGGTCACTGGGGGATAGGGCTGGCATTGATTCTCAATGTTGAAAAATTGCGCAAAATGTATCAGTGCCAGGTGGGTATCAGCAGGAAAGCATTTGGGATATTTTGGGTGGTGTTTTATATGCGTAGTCATTTTCCTTTGCTTTGTCAATTCATGTATCATTTCCTGGATGAATTAATTCAACTCTACAGATTAGTAATGACCCGATCGTATAAGAGTTGTGACCTGAAAGATATCAGACTGTGGGAAAGTAAGATTTTGAGGAGTATTTGGGAGTGACCCATTGTGCTGAGCCTGTTTTCTAGGCTCATTTCTGCCTTGACTATTGGGAGAAGAGGGCATGGGCATTTGCAGGAGAGCAGGCAAAATACTTAAGGACTAGGAAACTTAAAAGATGTACTTGACTGCCTAGCTGCTTTAGATTCTATGACAATGTAATTAAAAACACTAAAATTAGTTCTTGCCACGTTCTTTTGCCTTATTCCTTGTGCATGTGATGGGTGTACGGGGCTGTGTCTACAAGAACGTGCACTTGTGTGTCTCCTCACATCTGAACCTGAGGCTTCAGTGATTCCTGGAGCTCAGACAAACACCTGATACAAACTTTTCATTTAAAGATGAAATTACTCCTTGGAGAATTTTCACCAAAGGCAAAAAAGCACAAAAATTCTTCTCCTCCTCTCTACATGCCTCATTACACAGAGATAGAGGATTCAGTGTTTGAAAAATTATCATTCTTGTAGGTTTTATTTGTGGGACGTGAGAACTGGGAAATATAGAACTCAATTTAACAGATGCCATCTCTGCCTTTGCAAACGCCCCACTCCTGCTATCACACAATCAGATGTGTGTGTGTGTGTAAATGCACATGCATATATATGTATATGTATTTAAAGCAATACATCAGAGTTACTATGTTGCAAAGATTTTAGAACTCTCTTCGATGCTCAGTTAGACACACTTATTCTGTGTGTCAGGACACCGGCCAGCACCAGTGTCGTGAAGACCATAACTAAGGGATAATTGGCTGGTTGTCAAGATGCATTTTTAGATGAAAAGTCCACAATGGCAAATACGGTGGGGCTGCCCTGTAAGAAGAGGAAGTGTGGTGTCTTGGGGTGAGCCACAGACCCTGAGAGGGGCTGCTGAATCCCATTGTCTCACCACTAATTTACCATCTGCCCTGAGTCACCAAAATTACCCTCAGGCCTCTATTAAGTGGGGGTAATAAGCACATTTTATCGCAGCATTAAAAGAGGGCCCAACGAGAACCCTGGCGGCCTGCGGACTTGGCCACTGGCAGGTTGTGGGTGTGGGGACAGGGAAGGAAATGAGAAAAAGGAGGAGAAGTGTGTGAGGAAGATAACCTTTAAAAAAAAGTCCACCTCCCTTGGGGAGGTGCCTGGGGGTCACCACCAGGGACAGCCCCAGACTCCAGCCAGCATGACAGTCACCTCCCAAACGTTATCACCTTTCCGCAGAACAGAGGGTGGACTTAGAAAAGGGTCTGCCTCCGGACCATTCCCTGAGCTCATCTTAATGTGGCCCTGGTCCACAGCATGTGTTCAGGCTGCGGTCTTAATCTGTGAGCTTCTGGTGTTTAAAAACATCTGAAAGCTTGAAAGGGAAGGGGGCAGTTTTACTGTCTTAAAAGAAAACATTCTGCTCCAACTTTGCTTAATGATTTCCAGGGTTTTTTTTTTTGAAATCCGTATAAAGAATTTTACATTTTCTTGGAATTAACTGAATTTGCAGCTGCGTGATAGGTTTTGAGAGGCACAGGCTTTCCCTCGGGCTCTAATAAACTGAAGGTGCGATCTGGTAGCCGAGTGTGTTAGAGACCTTATCTGGTTTCTTTAGGTTACTGAGCACATTTGCCAGTGGGATCCACCAAGATCTTCAAAGAGGGGTCTCAGCATAGCAGACTTTAGATACTCATAAATAAAAAGTCTGAGATCCCAGCTTCTCAGCTTCACGTCCATGCAGGTAACACATATCCTTTTTCATGGGGTACCTGCAGTTTGTGCTTATCACTCTGCATATGGGTCTCTCTGGTGGCTCTTCCTCAAATGGCACCATTGACTGAGAGATGCATGAAAAATCCTATCTGCTGAAGTTATGTGCCTTTAAAGATACTAAGAGACACTGTTTAGACAGAGGTGAGAAGTCTGGTGGTGTGTGTTCTTAGTCACTCAGTTGGGTCCAACTCTTTGCGACCCCGTGGACTGTAGCCTGCCAGACTCTTCTTTCCATGGGGATTCTCCAGGCAAGAATACTGGGGTGGGTTTCCATTTCCTCCTCCAGGGAAATCTTCCCAACCCAGGGATCAAACCCAGGTCTCCCACAGGGTGGGCAGATTTTTTACTGTCTGAGCTACCAGGGAAGTCTAGTGAAGGGGGAATCATTAGATATGATTCGGCCAGCAGTGAGGTATTTGGTGAGTCCGATGGCTCTGCCTCCTGGATTGGTGCAGGTATGTGTGTACACATGTGTGTATGAATATGTACAGACAAGGGAGAGCGAGCGTGTGTATACACACGTTGGTGCCTCCCCCATGGGGACTGGGACTCCCCTGGTCTGGAGGGACTGAGTTGTTCACTTTGGGAAGCAAGCCAGCTCTTTCAGGTCACTAGAGATCACCTACTAAAGAGACCCTGGTGGTTTGAAAAAGTAAATGTACTTCCCCAAAGAGAAAGCAGCCTGTTGATAGGTGTGGACTGAACTTCAAATTTTGAATACTGTGATCATTTCATCAGTTTCTACCTAGCTGCTAGCTGACCTCTTCAGAGACAAGATCATGAGGCTCTCATTTATCCACTTTTTCCCCCCCAGTGGGACTGGTAGTGTAAAGGTTTTGAAGGAAAAAAAACCTCACTGTTTTGGTCTGGAAAAAAAAAAAAAATGATTCTGGCATCATACTGATGTGATGAAAAACCAAGTGCAAAAAAAGTCAAAGTGCTTTGTAGACTGTAAAGTGATTTATAAATATTAGGTATCAAATGAAACTTGATGGGGTGGGGAGGAGCAAACCACCTGTAAAATCATGTTATTTGAAGGTGAAAATAAGATCAGTTTGCATTCCCTGAGCACACACCAGCTGGGAGATAGCCCAAGGCATACTGAGCCGTACATGAAGTCAGCTCGGGTTAGCCATTCTTTCCAGAAGGTCTATAAACTGAGTACACCTGTATGTAGATATTTTAGGATTGACTAGGTCAACCTACATTGTTTCATTAGTATTGTTACTTTATTATTGTCACATTAAAAGCTATTGTAGGTGCCATCTATTGGGTACTTGCTGCATGCCTGGAAATTGATGCTTGCTGTGTCTGCAGAGAAGTATTTTTTTAATCCTCATTTACGGATTAGGACATTAAGAGTTAGGGAGGTTGTGACTTGTCTTCAGACAGTGTAAGTGGTCTAGGATATGTCTGGCTGCAAGTTTACTTTCTTTTGCCTGTGTTATCTTGCAACTGAGTATTACATTTTTATAGTGGTTTGTGTTTGTGTGAACAGAAGGGAAGTGTTTTTAAATTGTGCAAGTCTTTTTTCAATGCTTTATAATGTCTAATGTTGGAGATCACAGTATTAGGTGACAACAGAGATCCTCTATAAATCACTTAAGTGATTTGTTTATTCATTGAAAAACATATTTGTGTCTAATGTGGTACAGACATTCTCCTGGGATAGAGGGCATTAGAATGAAGATATAGTCCAGGACTTCAGAATGTTTATGGTGTAGAATTGTAGACAGACTCAACAGATCATCATGGAACTATACGAGAGTAAAATAATAGACATGTGCGTGAGGGGTTTTAAGTGATCAATGAGGGGAGCCTCATTCATCCTGAGGGAAGTGTGTGTGTGTGTGTGTGTATCAGGGAAGGCTTTCTCGGGAAGGTAGTATCTCAGTTGTGACTTAGTAAGTAGGAGGTAATCAGGGGCCAGGTACAGCAGAGTAGGGCATTCCAGGCAGCGGAGAAAGATGAGGATGGGCCCAGAAAGACAAGATGAATGTATCTGTCAGAAATCACATGCTGAAGGGACTTCCCTGGTGGTCCAGTGGCTAAGATTCCACACTCCCAATGCAGGGGCCTGGGTTCAATCCCTGGTCAGGGAACTAGATCCCACATGCTGCAACTGGAAAAAAAAAAAGAAAGAAAGAAAGATCCCCCATGGTGCAACAAAGACCTGGTGTAGCCAAATAAATAAATAAATATTGACAAAAAGAAAGGAAAAAAGAAATCACAGGCTGGAGCACAAGGATCAAGGAGAAGATGATCCCCAGGGGGTAGACTATGAAGGATTTCGTGTATCAGACTAAGGACCCCAACATGTATTCTGTAGGCAGGGGGGGACTGGTTATTCATTCAGTAAACATTTCCTGAGTGCCAGCCAGTATCAGGCACTGTGCTTGGTATGAAGGATGCAATAGGGAACAAAATGGGCACTGGCTCCTATCATAAAATTGAACTCTTTAAAAACTAGGGAGTAATTTGACTTGAATTCTTTAATTCTGGGAAGGCCTTAACAAGAACAGTAATCACTGAGGCGAAAGATGAGAGAAATGGACAAGACTTGATGACTGATGTAAAGAAGTTGGTGAGAGAGAACTAGAGAGGGAAGGGTGTCATGCATGGTTCTCATGGATGGTTTCATAGCACAGATGGATAGGGTTATATAAACATCCACCAGGGTCAAGAATAAAGAAGACTGAGTCAGAGGTTTGGTGGGGAAATGAAGAGTTTAACTTTGGACTTGTTAAGTCCTTTGTATGGAGATCATTTCACAGGGAACTGGGCATACACGTCTAAAGCCCAAAGAAGAGATCCAGAGACACAAAGTTCATAGCGTAGGGATGACACCTCACATCACAGTCAGGAAAGGAACTGTCTAAGGAAAACGTGGAAAGTGATACAAGAACCTCCCTGAAGTATATCCAAAATTAAGGTGTAAATGGAAAAAGGATTCATGAAGGGAAGAAGAAGGTTAAAAAGCTACCACCAGATGGCTTTATTCAGGAGAAAGGATAGGCTGGAAAGCTGTAGTCTGTCTGTTGGAGGGTCAGTGGAACAGTCACTAGCGAATGACTCAGTTTAATTCTGAAGTGCTGGACTCTGTGTTCGTGTTCTCTAAGTACTGAGTCATGAGCGTGTGCGATACACTGTGCTAAGAACAGGAAAGAACAAGATGGAGAAGATTCTGACACCATCCCTGGCCTGGAGGAGCCTGTAGTTAAGGAGGCTATTGCTTCTATTTTAGTACCAGATCCTGATATAGTTGCCTTATCAATAAAAAATACCACTTGATGACGTTTAGTTTATTATCACTTGGAAAACCTTCTTTCAAACATTCTTGAGAAGTGGTGGAAGGAATGGGAATGTTCAAGCTGTTGAAGAGAGAAAAAATGGGGAGAATCACAGACTTGCTTCACATATTGAAAATGGCTGTCTTCTGGGGGCCCCAGAACTAGACAAACCAGGCATGGAAATTAAAGGGAATTAAACTGATTTTCATATTATGTGATATATTTATACATTGATGATGCCATCTGACAGAGGATGAGATGGTTGGATGGCATCATCGACTCAATGGATATGAGTTTGAACAAACTCCAGGAGATGGTGAAGGAGAGGGAAGCCTGGTGTGCTGCAATCCATGGGGTCGCAAAGAGTTGGACATGACTGAGTGACTGAACAAGAAAAACTTTCTGATGGAGGGAGGCCCCTAGCTAGCTGCCTACATTTATGACACATGAAATTATGTCTGGAGGACTATTGACCCTCAGTGTCCGTTAGAATGTAGACTTTGTGATGTTCAATGTCTTTCCAGCCCTGGATTTTCTATCTAGCCCTGTGAACATTGAGATAAATTGTTCTCAGATTTTTAAAGAATCACATACTCCTTTGAGAATCTGGTGAAAAGTTATGGACACTATCCCCAGGAGGGAAAAATCCAAGTATGTACATAATACAATTATTGTTAATATTAAGACCCCCAGCTAAAGTCTTATGTAGGAGGTCCATGGACTTTAGTTTTAGGTTAGGACCCCTTGTCTTAATGGATTTCTAATAAATGAGAACATAGACGTTGCTTACTCTGAAATTATGTACCTTGAAGAAAAAGGCTCTTTGGGACTTAATTTAGAATGATGACTAAGGTTTGCTATACATCTAACGCAATGCATCATTGATTTTATTCTGTCAGCCTTACTTTACAAGTGGCCCCAAGCAACTCACAGCTTCACAGATATATGGACATAATCAAATGCACATATTTTATTTTAAAAATAATAATGATGTTGTTTGGTGTAACTGCATATAGTCATGAAAATATGTTATTGTAACTGAGCTTCTCTGGTAGGTGGATTTGGGGGAAGTTCTTTCTGATTAGATCCGTCTTGCATATTTGTACTGGAAGACTTCATGAGCTATTTCTGATACTTAGACTTTAATCACGCTTAATGAACTGAACTAAGCATAATTCTTGTTCTGTTTTGGTAACCTTGTGGATTTCTCCTAATGCTTAGTTTTGTATGACTACCCCGTTCTTGAAATGCTAATACCCCAAATGCTAATTGAGGGAGGACCACAGAAGTTAGATTTCCTTGCAGAGAAGTGCATTCAGGTTTCTCAGGCCTTTCCAGAAGAGCAAGGCTGTGAGAAGAATGATATTAGGTGGAAAAGATTGGCTCCTACCTTTGGCAAGCACAGAAATTTAAACATATAGGTTGCACAAAATTTGGATAAACTGAGGTGGAATCCAACATTTCTTGCATGAATGCCTGTATAATGTGGCGATAGCTGTGAGAAAAGAGGAGCCCAGCATCTAAGACCCAACACAATGAAAATGCAATGAATCGGAATGCCTCACAGATCATAGTGGAATCAGAATTTCCAGCAAGGAAAATCTTTTCATGGTGAATTAAGTGGTGGATGAAGAAAAATGGTGATGAAAAAAGGTAGGCACAGATCACAAACACTGGGCTCAGGGCTCACTGCTGAAGATTTAAGAACCTTAGCTAAAGCTATGCAGAATAGAATGTGGAAAATTGAATTTACTAAACAATTAAGCATTGAATTAATCTACATCCTGCACAGTAGAAAAGTGGGGGAGGGAGCAGAGCGGAGTTGAATAAATCAGTGGAGCTCATTAAAAGATAGTGAATATATCAGGTCTGTTGTAGCATAGAGGAGGACAGTTTCCTGTGTAACACGGAATCATTCTTTGGTTTGAAGTCACCTTTCTGGAGTCCCAGTCTTAATCAGATTAACAAACATGCTTCTGATGAGGTTAGTCTGTTGCTCTGTATTCCAGCTTGTTATCACTAGCTTTTCTATTAATTACCAGTCAGATCACCAGTCCACAATAGTAGTGAGGGACAACATAAATAAAATGAGAGTGCCCAGGAGATGTCACTCGCAGGATCTCATGCATCCTGAAACTCCCACGGGTTCCTGCAGCCTCCCACATGCCTTGCTGGTCTTTTGTTCAATTACAGTTAATGCAATAGTTTGCCATTTTCTCCTTCTAATTATATTTTCAAGTGGGATTTGTAGCACATAGAAAAACATCCTTTTACATGTTGAGACACCGGGGTTTTGTGCCTGGCATTGTCTGTCCCCTGGGTGCTGTACCATTCTTTCTGCAGCGCTCTGAATAAACAAGTCCCCCTTTTAGAGCTGCAGTTGTACAAACTGAAAATTTATGCATTAACTGTTTGCATTCTGAGCATGTGTTCCAGATTACGTCTTACAGCATTCTTCTGGCATGCTACAGAGTGCGTGTTTGTCCGAAGCGTTTCTTTCTCAGTTCACATATCTTTCAATCACAGAATCAGCAGATCAATTAGCACTGTTTTTTAGAATATGCATACATGGTTGAATCAAACATACAAGTAGGTGTGTATCTTTCTGTGACTTTATTTCATTTTGGGGGCTGCCATAATCTTCTGGCCAAGATGATCGAGTAGGTGGCAGGCAAGCATCCCTTTCAGGAACAGTGAACCTCTTCCTTCAACTCTGGTATATCATGCCTCTTAGATGGGAATCTTTACTTTTCTCTCCCTGGGTGTCTGAAACATTTTGCCCTGCTCAGTTCTTCTCATTTCCTCTGGGATATGGAATTACTTTTTGAGAAATGAGCAAGGAGCCCTTTGGTTTTGCTGGGTATATTTAAAGTGTTGGGAGGGTCAGTAACTTTAACTACTACATAGTCATGAGCCGTGACATTCAGTGACCGAAACGATGTAGACATATTTTACATACAAGATCATCATGCTGTCCCGCTGATAATCTTGGAGACAAATATCCCTTCCTAGCCAAGAATCTGCTTTCTACTTTGCATCATTCCTACTACGCAGGATGACCGGTGACTCACAAGACTGTTTTTTTGAAAGCTAGCACTGAAAGCTAATTAAAATCTTTTCTGGGTGATAAAGGGAGATTTGGGAGAAGAGTCACCATGATTGTTTCCCCCAAGAATTTAATTTACAGCCAGTTTTTTTTCCTATCTTAATGTTACTTTCAAATGCACCCAGTGATAAGAAGCAACATCTGTTTTCCCCTCAATAGTACAAGAAGGCTCGGCATGGGGCTGAGTGTACACAGTCCATGTGAACCTATTGTTATTCTCATTTCTTTTTTGTCCCTGTGCCTGGTCCATTTGCCATGTACCATCCGGCAAACAGCTGACACATACTAGCTATTATGGACCCTGGCCTAATTGTGAGGTCTTAAAAGCTCTGCCATGTTTGTCTTCTAGGATGAATCTGAGGCCTCTGCTCAGCGCAGTGCTGCAGACCACCACTCTCATTTTGCATTTTTAGAGTAGCAGACTGTTGTGCCAGGGGGTTGGTGGATGTCAGAAATACAGTCAGCATGAAGAACAACGTTTCCTCCTCCCCTTCTTTGCCTGGAATGATCTTGCTTTCCTTAGTAATAAAGCACGCAGTTACTTATGCTTAACTATCGGTAGATATTATTTTAGCTTCGAAGCAGAGGCTGGCCAATTTTAGATGTGCCAGTGGAGCTCTGCGCTGGCACCATTGGTGAAGGGGGACGGGGAAGATGGTGGAGTTGTCCATCCCAGCTCTCCACCGTCAACACACCACTCTATTCAGATGTCTGCTTTGTGCCCCCACAGCCCTCTTGGAACAGAGACCATGATGACACGGCATCTACCCGCTCAGGAGGAACCCCAGGCCCTTCCAGTGGGGGCCACACATCACACAGTGGGGATAACAGCAGTGAGCAAGGTAGGAGAGCTCCTCTTGATTCTCTCGCTACTTGTGTCATTTTCCAGGGTTGAAAAATTAGAAATGTCTAGTGAATGACTCTTTATACAATTTTTCCTAGAATGTAAACCCTGTATAATATGAGAACTGGCTCATCTTATCTTATCCCCCACCCCCACCCCTATCCCCTTCTTCTTTCTCTGCCATTCAAGCTACCTAGCTTCTTGTCACCTGGCCACCTTTACAAAACAGGGTCAGTGAATTGAGATGAAAGAAGCTGATTAGACGTTTGAATGTGTGAAAATAGCATGCCATGAGTACCCTGCTATAGAAATAAAAAAAGTTTATTATTACTTTCCGTTAGAGGCTTTTCGAGAGATCGTGAAGAAGCATCCTCTAGGATTCCAATTGAATGATGTCTTCAGATGCTTAGGAGGCAGTGGGCCTTTCAGGAACCATGTTGGGCTTTTCTCCTCACTTGGTTGAAGCCATTTTTCCAGATTTACTTATTTGGATCTCCTCAGTGCTTGACTTCATGGCAAAGTCAGACTAGAGGGAATTAGGATGAGATGGAAAGCAACCAGATCAATTTCGTCACTGTGGTTCTTGGAGTGCACATACCTGTGTGTACTTTGGTGCCCGCGGATGTGCATGTCTGACTGTCACTGGTGGGAGATAAAGTTTAAACATAAAATTCAGCTTCAGCAATAAGGTGAACGAGGATTTAAATGTCTTGTACTGCTTTTGATGAGACCTACTGCAGTGGATTTTGTGTTCAATTCATGCAACCAAAGTTTAAAAGAGTATTCTCTCCCTGAATATAAAAAGACGGCTTTATTGAGGTTGACTCTGAGCCCACAGTAGGTACATACTTTTAAAATCAGCTTTTATGATCATGTTTCACTGGAGTGTTGTTCCCCAACAAAAGAATTTTGTTTTCTAACCAAACCGGGCTATGCAATTAGAACTGCAACGTCTGCAATGAATTGAACACGATTAGTTTGACAACGTGGAACTTTCTCTGGTGGCTCAGATGGTAAAGCGTCCGTCTCCCATGCAGGAGTCCTGGGTCAAGAAGATTCCCCTAGAGAAGGGAATAACAGAAACAGGAAAGTCCTTTCTTGGGAGGCGGGTACATGTATGCTATTTGGACTGGGAATAACTTCTACACATAGAATTGTAAGCATTTGAGATATTTTATTGTTCAGAGAGAAGTTGCTGACATCATCACAACTCTAAGTCTAGTAAAAATGGAGCCTGGAATAGTAAACTTGTTCAGAGCTGAGACAGAAACAGGTAACCTCTGACCTCTGCCTTTTACTGCAGAATTATATGCAGCATGAATCCACAGGGCCTCTTTCCTTTCAAGTGTGGGTATGTATACATTACGGAGTCAACTGTTCACAGTGCTGTAGTTAAGGTGAGGTCAACATTTCCATAGAAAGCCCTACTTTCAGAATTCAGCTTGCACCATGAATTTTCGAAAGGTGTAAATGGAATCTCAATTCTTTCTGCTGTGCTCCAAAGTTGCTACATGGGGTCATAGTCTAGTGTTTCCTTTGTTTGTTTCTTTTTCTTTTTTTCATGTCTTACTTTTTTAAAAAGAATATATCACCCAGCAGGCCCCTAGTTTAGCTGCTACTTTAAAGGATGTAAACTGCTACAATGTATTTGAATTAAAAATAGAAAGATCCTCAGATAACAAAGATTTTCAGAGGGCAAGTACCCCATCCCAGTCTTCCCCTTTGACGCATCAGAACAAGGAATCAGGAATTTCTCAGGTTCATTTCTCCTTCAATGAGTGTTCTCCAAAGGCCAGTTTAATAATGGATGTGACTGTAAGCCATATACCCTTCACATTACTGGAGTTTTCCATTCACATCGTTTCTCTTTCTATTTTTTTCATATAAAACCCACCAGCTCGTTTTTCCTTTTAATGCATTTTCACATAAATTGTCTCATTCGAATGGAACCTGTGGAAAACAATCATGCAATCCTGGGCAGTAGATAGAACAGGTCTAGCCCATTTGACAAATGAAGAGCAGGAGGTTGGATGAGCTGGGCAGTTTGCTGAAGCTATGGTGCAGTGTCAGACCTCAAATTTCAGTTTCCTGATTATTTTTTTAAGACTGTTCTCATCATGCCCTCTTTCTAGCAAAGAAGTAAAGTCACTTATTTCCATGGTCATCATAGGAAGGCTTTTGGTGCTGATCACACCTCCCCCCTTGACTCCCCCCACCAGCTGGACCACAGAGGTGGTAGGAGTCACACCTTGTGTGCCCCCTGCCCCTCCCCACAGGCTCTCCTGGGCAGTGCGATTTATTCCCTGCTAAATGCAGAATGATGCCTGGAAGTGTTGCTTCAACAACTTCTGTGCATTTCCATGCCAACCACGACCCTTCTCAGCTCTTTTTTTTCTCATCCTTGGGACCTGTGGAGCTGGATCTTTGTGCAGCCTTCGGATTAGCTGTGCACCGTGGCTTTCCCATGTTCTCCTGTCTGCCTTTTCTGGCAGGCATGGATGTGTAAGCCGTGCCAGCATTTGGCCCGTAGTGCATGTCCTAAATAGTTATTTACACAGTTTGAGTCCATTTTAGTCAACTGGGTAAATAACAGCCCTCTTCAAAAGATTTATAAATCCATAAATATGTCTTTATACATACCCAATAGACAGAAATAACTCAATCTGTCAAGAACATATCTAGAGAGGTGTTTCCCCTACAGATGGGAGTAATACATATTTTAAAACTTTCTCTACTATATTATTTGTACTGCATTTCTTTTTCCCTTATTCGTTTTCAATGTTTGCCACTTTATTATGGCACCCAAGGTACAAAAAAAAAAAAAGAGAAAAAAATCCCCTAGGCTTTGGTCTTCTGTTAAACAACCTTGTCTGCAGTACAAGGTAGGCATGTGACAGACTCTCAACCGAGCCTTGTTCTTTTGGACCTTGAAAGTAAAGAAAAGAAAATCAGTCATCCAGGAAATCATAATGTTCAGACAGATTTCCAAATACATTAACAATTCCTAGTAAAGAGTTTCAGCAGTTTGAGGGATTTTGAGACCCTGATAATTAGACAAATGAGCAACTGTTGTGGTTGATAGAGGAGTTTTAGTCTACAGTTTTACCTAAGCATAAACAATAATGTACAGAATCCAATGCTAATCATGCTGAAGAGAATATACACGAGGTATATAACCAAGAAAATGCCAGCGATATTCTTCTTTTTCGGGGATTTAGTGTTTATTCATGATTTACTCAGAGGTAAAGAATCCACCTGCAATGCAGGAAACATGGGTTCAATCCCTGGGTCAGGAAGATTCTCCTGGAGGAGGAAGTGGCAATCCACTTCAGTGTTCTTGCCTGGAGAATCCCCATGGACAGAGGAGCCTTGCGGGCTACAGTCCTTGGGGTTGCAAAGAGTCAGACATGTCTGAAGTGAATGAACATGCATGCTTGATTTATATAATATCTCTCTCCCCCAACTCAAATTATTTATCATGGCAACTCTTCTTATGGCATCTACATTCATTTCATATTAACACTCGTGGTCCCTTGCAGGAAATTGATTCTTCAATAGCAAAGCGCCTTTAAATGGGCATTTATAAGGAAGGCCTAACATCTGTATTTGGTTGGGGGTTTTAGCTGCTGTGGCTGCAACATTGATTTTTGTCTACTTTTTAACTTTACTCAAAGCACTTCCAGAGATATGAGATTGGATTCTTATTCTCGCCCTGTCAATGATTTGCTATTTTCCCATTTCAGAAGAGACAAAAGTAGAGCTCAGAAATCTTGAAATGAGTCACTGTCAGCCACCTCAGAATCTTGGTCTCTTGCCTTTGTAACTGCTTTAGGATGTGGTGTTTTCAGGACATAAAATGAGGTGCACATTGGCAGATCCTGGGCTCTTTCATGTGTCTTTTTTATCCTACTGGGTGCAGCTGCCCCACTGATCGTAATCAGGGTCTATTCTAGAAAGCATGTGGTTTGGACAGGAAGAACACCGAGCAAATCTGGTGCTTTCTTCAGGACTTTTTTCCCACTGCTCCCCTCGCCCTGGGCTCCTGTGGCTCAGATGGTAAAGAACCCTCTTGCAATGCAGGAGGTCTGGGTTTGACCCCTGAGTTGGGAAGATGCCCTGGAGGAGGGCATGGCAACCCACCCCAGTATTCTTGCCTCGAGAATCCCCGTGGACTGAGAAGTCTGGCGGTCTACAGTCCGTGGGGTCACACAGAATCAGACATGACTGAGCGACTAACCACAGCACAGCAAACCCCCACCCCTACCCCAGGGCTTGCAGAGCCACTCCGTAGCTCATAAGCAGCCTTAGCTGTGCTTACACGTTTTGAGTTTGGGCAAGTCTCCATTTTGGGTTGAAAGTCAAGAGAGATGAATACATGATAGCAATGAAATAATGAAATAACCCACTGTGGGCTGTCAGTCAGTGTAGGTATTTCATCACTCGTGTTGTGGAGAAGGTCACTGAGGTCCAGAGAGGCTGAGAGACTTATCCACAGGCACATCCTGGTTGGTGGTACAGCAAAGACTTGAACCCATGCAGTCTGACTCCAGAGCCCAAGCCACTATTTGGCGTGATCCTGGGATGTTGCCCAGAAATGGGAAAACAGATCCTGCGAGGGCCATTCTCTCTGTTGTCAATTCAAGGACTCTGCCTCCTAGTGCCTGCACTGGGCCTGGTCCTCTTGTCTGTAATCGGGTGATGAAGCTGTGAATCAAACAGAATCAGCGTTAGCTTCAGGGAGGTTCTGCTCTGCTGGGGACTGAGAATCCAGTTTTGTGTGCTAAGTAGAAGGATGATTGAGCTCTTTACAGCGGAGCAGGATGATTGATATGATTAATTTGTATTATGTATGAAGAGCCTCCACCATTGCACTCATTCAAAGATTTATTGAATTGAGAAGAGGAACCTAGAAAACAAGTAGGGACATTTCTCTCGCAGAACATTTCCCACTTCAAGCTCATCTCATTTTCCTCTTTTGTGAGGAGAAAGAAAAAGTCTGATTTCTACATTGAAATTTCACGTGAAACATTTCAACCCTAAAAAACTTTGCAGGTCTCTAGAATTTTTCTAAAACCCGCTTATGAACTTCTTTGGGGGCCAGGGCTCAGATCAAGAATGGTATCTTTGCTCCCACAAAAAAAAAAAAAAAAAAAGCAAAATCAGGATGTTTCTTTAAAGAGGAACCATTGAGAAGCACTGCTATTTCTTTACAATAATGTGTCAGTAGTTGCCAGTGCCTCCCACTGCCCCTCCCCCCTGCACACCAGCTTTTGTAGGTGTTCCAGCAACCTATAGGCAGAAGGCAATTCCATTTATTATTGAAGGGAATTTGGAGGCAGTCATTTCAGACCTGTGAAGCCAGCAGGCAGAGCTGGGTGAGAGCAGGGCAGTGGTGGGGGGGCGGGCAGCGAGTGCGTGGAGAGAGGGAGGTAGGGAAGGGCCACATTTTGTTCCAGATGACTAAGCAACGATTTATATACCCGCTCGCCTTTTTACATGAAGAAGAAAAGTAATAACAGCCCAAACCCGGGCATTTGAAACAGTCAGCTGTCTGATGAATAATGGGGTAGGTGGGAAGGAGCTCTCTGATTGGATGTCTTAATGAGCAATTTCGCACAGAGTTTGGGCTGCAGTTCCCCTTGACCTTTGCCCTTTATTGACCAAACTGACACTTCATTTTTCACATACTTCCAATTATGGCTTGGCTCAAGTATTGCCCTCCCTCCTTTATTTCTTTCCTATGGACAACTTGAGAGTAGTTGAGGCCACAGAAGATATTTTAATTTGAAAAACTACTGTAGCAACTCAGGTTTAGGATATAATCTGTAATCTGCAGTTTTTCAGATGAAGACACAAAGTAAATACTGCTTGTTTTGAAACAGTTTTATTTTCTGTCCTTTTTTAAATCCCAATTTATTTTAAAAACAAAATATTTATAATAATCTAAGCACCCTGAAAAGAAAGAAAAATGTCTAAAAAGTAGACTTTTTTTTTTAATTTGTCTGTTGGTCCAGGTGACTTAAATGATCTTATATTTGTTCACACTTACTTCTTAAGCCTTGTTCTTCTCCCAGAATGTCTTCTGTTTCAATAGCACTAGAATGCATTTTGCAAAATATACTTTGGTGAGAAAAGCAGAATATAATTGTGATCACAGGCCATAGCCCTTGGGCCACTGCTGCCCTGTGTCGTGCTTCAGTTACATTTAATGTTGATTGCAGATTCAAGTGTGGTCTTTGCGTGCAGTGGCAGGCAGAACAGGAAAATGATTTCCTGATGGGAAAAGTCAGGTGTAAAAAAAGAAAGGGGAAGTTATTACACTCTGCAAATCCATGTTATCAAAAAGTTCCATATTACTAACTTATCAAATATGTTGAATTAGATGTATAGACAGAGAATTGTTTTTTCCCAAGAACACCCTGTACTCTAATCACCTTACCATTTATTGACTCATCAAATGTGAGTAACTGTTTTCCGTTCTCCATTTGCTTGGCTTCGAGCATCATGAAAGCAGGTTGTCTTTAAACAAAGAAAAATAACTGCATAATCTAAAAGGCATAACTGTTTATTTAGGGGCATGAACTTGTCCACGAGTGTTTTCACAGAAAGTGCATATTCTCACTAATACCAGGGGTACATCCCTAGTGAACTTGGTCATTGTTTTTCATCTGAACTGAAAAATTCATTTGAAATTATTTACTCCCAGATAGATTTCCCTCTAACACAAAACTATGTGTTGCAAAGTGGATGAAGTGTTACCTACTTTATTATGTAGCCCTGTGGCATATCCATGGCATATTTTTACTATAATATGGTAATAAAAGAATATGTAAAAGGCAGACAAAGGTTCTGTCTTTTTCTGTAAGGTGACCTCTGTTACCAAGTAACTGCTTTACTTATGAGCTTATTAAAAACTCAAAAAATGAGCTTTTCATACTTCAGAGGCATTGATGTGAAAATGAGCTGTCCTGTGAGTAGTTTTCTTGATCATTTTTAGAACAATTGATTAGCCAAAGAGCTCCTGTCATTAGTTGACATTGACTGATAGCAATTTGTCACAAGCTCTGAAGGTCAGCGAGACAGTTGGAGTTTCAGCCTGCCTTTGATTGACCTTTACAGAGTCCATCCTCATGTGATTGGGTTTGAATGGGTCTGACCCTCGATTGGAAAAGACAGGACATTAGTCAACAGGCTCATTTCGTATATTTTCTGTTGATTGCTCATTTTTATTTATGTGTGAACTCAAGGTCTGGATAGCTTATCAAATTTTGTACTCTAGTTTTTGAAATTTAAGAAGTGTGATACTTGTTAAGTATCGCCTTAAAACCACAAGTCTGTGTTCCCTCTGGTTTGCAGTGTTACAGAACACTCTGTATGTAATGTAGACTTTGCTGCTGACACTTGCTATGTCACCTGTGCAGATACTGGGATTTTTGTTGCCTTTGAAATTGAAATTTTGTTTTTGTTGTGTTGGTTTCTTAAGAAATACCAACTTCAGTGTGACTTGTAGGACTTCTGAAATTATACCCCAATTCTTTGACTTTCCAAGAATTAATGGCATTGGTCTCTCAAGAGTCTTGTGATATTTTAAAATAAAAAATGAGTAGCAAAGAATTCTATGAATGATGATGTTATGTCAACTCATCATGAAGTCCTGCAAGCCAGAGGTATGAAAACATTTTAGAAAGGTGTCTTCTTTACAATTTCACTTTGTCTGCTGAAGATTAGAGAAAGCTTTTCTGACTGTAACAACGCTGGCCTCTCGGTTAGAGTGGGACCTGGTACTTTCTGTTGTAGTGGACCTGGAAGTTAATGGTTACTTCTTTCTTCCCAAAACCATGAAGTGTTTTTCAAAAACATATCTCGTATAGAAGAATATATTCCACATTTGTACTAATAACATGCATTTTATTGCCTTATGTAAATAATAAAAGGGTAACCTGTGCTTTCAAAACTCAAATATTAGTGTGTAATTATTTAATTCAGTTTCCAAATAAGGCCTTTCTTTTCTATTATTCTCATTCACTTTCCCTTTTCCTCTTGTCTCTGCATTGAGTTTTAAACTATAAGCAATAACTTGCTTTTCAAGTCCATCCTCCTAGGCATTCTAAGGTCACCACATACAGCCTGGCACAGCTGAAACATGTGTTTCAGTTTCTACTCTAGAAAATAAACCAGGAGAGAATCTATTGTCCCTGGTAGTGGATTCTTTACAAGGTGTCATTCTTGGCAAAGCTGCAATGAGGAAGTTAATTTTAGGGAAGCATCCATTTAATATCGCCCAAGGAGCTAAAAAGAGTTTAAAATTGTAATCACTTCTTGCAGATGAGCCAGAATATGATCTCAAGTTGTATTTAAGGGGAGAAATGTAAATTTATACATTTCAGTCAAGTCATTAGAAATAGATTAAGCACTTACAGTATGGAAGTTGCCCTGTGTGAGGCTATTAAATTGAGTAGGTCATAGTATTTGCCCTCAGGAAGCTCATGTGTGCTACCAAGAGCATTAAGCCGATGGAGGTGAAATATTCACTAAATACTGAATATTCTTAGGAAGCTATGAGTGTATGTATTTCACAACACACCAATGACCCAGATACACTGAACTCTGTGGCCAAGGCTGTTGACTGAAACACAAAGTGGATGGGATTTGTCCTAATAGGTGGATGGACACTTCCACCTTGAACCTCAGACTGCCATGTAAGCTCAGGATCTCTGGGGCCCTGTGAGGCCAACTGTGATCCACAGTCCCCTCTTGATAACTTGACCCAAGTGGCCACCAAGGGTCTCTGCTGTTTGAACCAGTGGGGTTATCATTGCTTTCTCAATCTTTATTCACATCAGCTGATTCATATTGATCTTCATCAGGGAATCTTGACACTTTGAAGGGGAGAAGATCCCTTTGGCAGTTTGGTGAAGTCAATGGATCCCTTGTCAGTAATATTTTTATTAATGCACAAAATCAAATACATAAGATTATGAGGGAAACTATATTGAAATCCAGTTATCAAAATATTTTAAAAAACAAATTGTAATATAATGATGTAAGTTTTTTGTTTTAATATGCATTAAATAACGAAATCTAGCAATAATTCTATTGTCTACCACATTTTTGAAATAGTGATAAATGTAAACAGTGTCTTAAGATATTTATAACAACTATATTGGGATATGTTATTATGATTTCCATAGGTGACAAAGTCACAGGTCCTACTAATAGTTCTGTGATTTGTGCCTACCTAGATACATACTTGCCTGGAGAATCCTAGGGACGGGGGAGCCTGGTGGGCTGCTGTCTAAGGGGTCGCAAAGAGTTGGACACAACTGAAGTGATTTAGCAGCAGATACATACTTGAAATACTCATTCCAGTTAAAGTTTACTGAAAATAAAAGATTAATTTTTTTCCCTCCCAAGTACTTAGATCTTCTGAATTCTAAACCATGGATCCCCTTGGGGAAGTCCAGGTTAAAAACGTCTATGTTAATTTGTGTCATCTATAGGAAATATTCTGTGAACCCCCAGATTGGAGGAAGTGACCCTTTTTTACCCTCTCAGGGTATCTTGTGTCTTGTCCTTTCTCATAAACATATGTGTGTATATATACACAGACAAATACACACACACACACACACACACACACATTTTTCAGGTCCATCCTCCTAGGTATTCTAAGTATGTTTGTGTGTATGTGTGTGTGTGTGTGTGTGAGGGGCTTCCCTGGTGGCTCAGTGGTAAAGAATCCGCCTGCAATGCAAGAGACAGGAGTTCAATCCCTGAGTCAGGAAGATCCCTTGAAGAAGGAAATGGCAACCCGCTCGAGTATTCTTGCCTGGGAAATCTCATGGACAGAAGAGCATGGTGGCCTACAGTCCATGGGGTCACAAAAGAGTTAGACACAACTAAACAACAACAACAACATAAATTTTTGGCCACACTGTGCAACATGCAAGATCTTAGTTCCCCAAGCAGGGATCAAACCTGCACCCCTAGTCTTAACCGTTGGTCCTCCAGGTAAGTGCCTCCTTTCTCATATATTGAAATGAAACATTCATGCATTGGCCTCCCCAAGGGATTATGTCTTCTTCATCTTTAACTCTCCTGTGCCCAGCATAGTTATGGCACATGACCACTGATAGATAACTATTTGTTGAAGAGGATTGCGACCCCTCTCGTGCTTTCAAACTGTCTGCACTACATCCCCCCCTCCCCCCAGGACTGATTTCTTCTGGGTACCAGGTGGCTAATCGCACATGATCCTCTCTGTCAAAATGTAAACAGATACCAAAGTCTTGCCTGTTCCCACCCCCAGAGAGGTGTTTTGACTGGGGCACTCAAGGAAAGATTCTATAGGTAGCTCTTTCAGAACTTGGTGGTAGACTGGGTTTGGGGATGTACCTTAAATCACAGCATCTGCCTAGTCGCTAGTTCTTCCTACTCCTCCTCTTGAGTTCCATCCTCTGGGCCTGAATGGGTTTCCAACAGAAGATGGCTGGGGACTGGCTGCAGCATTTTGGTATCTTTTGAAGGACTTTAAGGTAAGAGGTTAAGGATGAATTACAGGAGTAACTGTGCCACCCTGGGAGAATGTTTTTATGCCTTGTACTGTTCCCAGCAGCAGACATGATTCCATCCCCTGGGATGTGATATTTAGCTCTGCTCCTGAATTTATCTCTCTCCCTCATGACTGCTAGCACTAATTAAGGTTAGTGGTGGAGGTTTTGGCTGTTGGCCTAGCAAAAACTAACCCAAACAGTAAATTTATGCCAAGCATTTTCCTTTAAAAGAGGTAGGCGTTGTCTCCCTTTTACATTGATTGGTCCCAGAAGTGTAGTTGATAAGTTGGGTTTTGCTCAAGTGTCTGGCTTTGTGGATTAGTTCAGTCTTGCAGATAATTTTCCATAATTACTTAACCTAAAAGCATTCTGTTTGATTAGTACAATTATCTTTGGCCTTCCCTGTTTACCAATATCAACCCATGTGCATTCCCACCTAGACGAAACTTATCTTATTTCCTAACAAAGAATGGAAGAGGTAGAACTTCTACCTATTCCCACATCAGGAGAAGAAGGGAACAAAGCTCTACCTAGAAAGTCAAAATTATCTTCAAAATTGTGTGTTTTTAAGAAAGAAGGAATTGAAGAGTCAATACGGAAAACATTGTATTTGCCAATAGGCTTGTGGCTAGATTTTTAGCATTTGATCAGTTCTCTCTCTTTCTAAACATTTTATTTGTTTTGTTTGAATCTTTCCTTGAGTGCTCCCTTTTACAATACACCTGTGACAGCAGGACAGGTAAGACCTTGACACCCTTTTGTACTTTGATAGCTTAGGTGAAAAGGATATATCTTAATTATACAATGTTTTTACCTATTTTCCTTTTCATTCTGTGAAAGGATTTAAGGAAGGAAGAAGAAATATATAGTATATTATAAGATTCGAAAAAAGTAGATGAAAAAATTAGAATGAAAAGAAAATAAATAAGAAGTCATTCTTAGGAAAGTATGGAACATTATGAATTATAGGCTCATGTCCAGTTTGTAGAAGTAGGCAGTTAAATTGGCTCTGAGCTTCCTAGCAGCCAAGAGTGAAATCTAATTAGTTATGAGATTTAGAGCATCCTTGGACGTTGCTTAGAAGAATCTCTTTGACAGGCATTAGAACCCACATATCCTCACCCAGGTAACCCAGGAAGACGGCATAGGCTGACATTCTCACAGCACCTGTAGGACTCCTTTACATCTCCCTCAGCTCCCTAGCACAGTGCTGCACATAGAGTAAGTGCTTGATCAATATTTGATTTATTTGTCTGGATGTCTGGATTTATATTCAGCCCATTCACATTTTAACTCCTTGGTATCTAAGCTAAGTCTGATTGCCGTAGCTGAAACAGATGACAGCTTGTCTTCATATGAACCGCAGTGCTGATTGTTTTGTGATGCCATGAGTGTCTTTCCCAGTTTCCGTCACCCTCTTCAGACCATTTTATGGTGAGCCAGCTCCGTTCTCCAGTCTTTTCTCCCTGTACCTGGGGACAGGGGTACAGGTGAGAATACTCTTGTCCTTCTGGTTGTTATCCTCTGAAACGAGGTAAATGGTCTGGAGAGATTCAGATGGAAGTGATTCAGTCATGTCCAACTCTTTGCGACCCCATGGACTGTAGCCTACCAGGCTCCTCCGTCCATGGAATTTTCCAGGCAAGAATACTGGAGTGGGTTGCCATTTCCTTCCCCAGGGAAAGCTTTCTGACCCAGGGATCGAACCCAGGTCTCCCGCATTGCAGGCAGACTCTTTACCATCTGAACCAACGGAAAAGTCCCAATTCAAGATTCAGATAAGTGATGGTTAAAATGGAGATGCTGAGGGACTGAGCTGGGATACTGGGATGGTAAGATATGGTGGCCACAGTCTATGATTTCAGCCTGTAAAATTGGAGGGGATTGTGTGTTGTGAATATTTGATTTACCAAGTACTCAGAACATCTCCTCACATGAAAGGAATTCTCTTGGTGCCAATAAAAGGTATTGTTTGATATTGTGACTTTTAAGCTGATGACAGGAATGCTCCCAAACCTAGAAAAGGTGAAGATAGAAGTAGTCCCATTCACCAACTTACTGAGTATTAATGGAATGGCCACTTGTACCAGCCCATTGCTAGATGTGAGAATTGAGAATGAGAGAGGCTACTCCTGGAATCAAGATGCCAAACATCCAGTGATGGACCAGACAGTTCACACAAGGCAGGTTACGTCTCACGGTTCAGTGGACTCAGTGTAATTTGGAAGCAGAGATGTGGCACCCAACAAACTGGCAAAGATGCAGTGACTGCCTCTCCCCAGCCTTGCACAGCAGGCAACATTAATCCATCACATTGCCCTTTCCACTGAATGAGACTTGGGTGTTTGTCCATCTCAGCACTCCAGGCAACCACTGCCACCACCCCCAGAGTTAGCCCTAAGAGCATCCACTTTCATTCCCAGTCTCCTACCCAGCTTCCTCAAGGGGCAGCTTGATATGGAAACTTGATGTGGATGGAGAAGTAGAAGGGCATGCGAGGCACAGAAATTAGTTTGTGTAGTGGCATGATGGAAAGAGAAAGCATGCGACTGTAGCTGGAGTGTGAGCAGAGAACGGGGAAAGCAAAGTCTGAGGTGAGGCCATCAGGGAGCAGTACCAGGCAGCGAAGGGTCATATACATTGCCTTGGAAGTTGGTTGGGAATTGGGGAGCCACTGAAAACGTTAGTGTTGTGTCTTGGGCAGATCTGAGTGAAGGAGGGATGCGTCGGGGGGGAAGGTTGGGGCCAGCACTTCTCATATTCAGGAAGACTGGGGTTGTGGGTTGAGTCATAAGGAGGAGGCTCTGGAGAACTTTTGAGGAGGAGACTGGACCAGACTGAGTGGTGAGGGGTAGAGGAGCTCATAAGGGCTGGACGCAGGCCAAGTCTCAGAACACTGCTCTCTAGACCACAGGTCCCTTCCAGCACATTCCCTGTCTTCTCAGGGGAGCCTCCCTGAGGTAGGCTGGTCATTGTGGCGTATGGCTTCTCCCCCACACCCTGGCTGCATGTTCTTCCCACCCTTTCTGAGGGCAGCTCCTGGAAGCCTGGCCACCACCCTCTGTGCCCTGCTTTCCCGCGGAGAAGGCTCTGGCTCCATGGTGACCAGGGGCTGCGTGGAAAGAAAGAGGCCAGCCAAGCTATCATGGGAATTTGGTGACTCATTTCATTAGTTTACTGCTCTGAACATGAGGTGACTTCCCCCTTTGCTTGACAGCTGATTGATGAGCATTTCCTCGGAGTGGATGCTTTGTTTCACAAGCCTTCGTGTTCATGGACTCTCAGTGGGTGCTAATCCTGTCTTTCCCCTTCCCAGACTGCTGAGTTTTCTTTTTATGTAGAATCTTCAAATTGCCTGCCCACGACTTAATCAATTCCAGGTTGGAAAATAGTATACTCTTAACACTTGCTGATACAACTCCATTCCATCCACTTTTTGCCAGAATGTTGAAGAATCCAGGATACTGTTTTTTAATACTGAAACAGTATTTCCTTGACTCCCAATCTGTCACCTGGTCCTTAGTGTGTCTACATTGAAAGTTGTCCTTTAAAATAGTGTACCTCAATTTGGGCGTCCAGAATTTTGTTTGGCTGTTAGTTTTCACTTTCTTTCCCAGGATGTAGGTTTGTGTATTTTTAGAAAGATTGCCCATTACTTTGTTTCCAGATGTCCTTATGTTCTTGATAGGAAAGGAATCAGCTTTGGAAAACATTAATTGCTCCACTAAATGATGGAATGTTAATAAAAGCTACATAGCAAGGAGTGGAAGCATTCCTTTGAAGTTCCAAGAATATTCCTTATTTTTCATAAGTGAGGTGGAGGCAGTAGACAGGTTATGTGGGTCAGATCATCATCCTAGATCATGGCTGTGGTCCTTAGATTTAGTTTCCACATTTCAGGTAGAGGCAGTTGGTTTAACGTGCCTTACTCTGCATCTGGAACAGATTCTATTTTTAATCTGTAAGTTGAATGTGGCGTGGAGCCATGTGCTGCCCAGCTCCAAATACATAACTCCTGTTGCTATCAGTGAGTTTCTTGATGGATTGGAAAGAAGTATTTATTCCAGATCTTTCTCTGCCTCTGTAGAATTAAACATGCTGAACAAATCCTAGCACTTTTCAAGTTAAAACGAAATGTTTTCTAAGGTAGCAACCATGCTGGCTTAAAGGAATCATGCAACAATTCCAAATAGACACACACACAGAACCGTAGAATTGGTTTTCAGGCAGAGAGAGGCAACTGGGCTCAGGAACCTTGGTGGCAAACAGAGTAAAGGACATGGCTGTATTGAACTACACAAAATTGCTTTTAAATAGAAGAGATAAGAGGAGAAAACCTTTTCTTTGAACAGTACTCTACTCGTGAGAATGCACACATTATTGTTGGTGAGCAATGCTAACAAATGCCCTCCTGTACTTCCTCACTCTTATTACTTAGTGGTGGGAATGGTGTGGCAATGTTCGCTCAGAATTGACTGATGTTTGCATCTATAAATAAATGTACTCAAATCATAATTGTTATAACAGGATTGTTTGATTACCTGGCTGTGGCCTTGTTCTGAGATAGCTTTTGGATCACCTGTTCATTGGGAACATTTGACAGACCTGTGTTTATTACCCAATTGAATGTCAGTAGCAATTGCAGCTAAAGATAAACAAAAATGCAAGTACTTGTTGACCTTGACTTTTTTCCATAAGAGATTGGACTTGATGGCTCTATTGCTGTTGAGCTGATAAGGGTTATAAACAGTAGTTTAAGGAAAATGTTTTATTCCCAGAGGAAAATACCCTGTTTGCTGTGGGAAATGGCAATAGCCATGTATACCCTTTGCCAAATTTCCTTAATTCACCTTTATTTGGCCTGTGGGAAAAGAATGTGGGTGAGGGGGAAACTTTTTATGGCTTTAATATATATTTGAATAGACTGTTATAACTTGTGAATGGTGTAGTTTGCAGATTACAATTTTAGAAGAAGCCAGTGATGCTTTTGTGATTTATGATACTTAGTAACATGATTTCTTTGGAAAACATCACATTAATATAATCTTGTGTTTCAGAGATGCAGTGCTTGTAAAAATACAATATGGTGCCCAAATGGTCTTTCAGATTCTAATTAAAAACATAAAAATATTGTTGGTTAGTAATCTCACTAGGGGCAAAGAAAGGGAAAATGGGCCTGGTGAATATATTGACATGGGGCACTGGGGATGTGGCAATCAGCGCTTTTCTTCAGGCACAAGTCTTCTTAAGTTCCATATTTGAATCAAGACACTTTGGGCCATTAAGAATTCCCCATTTCTTGGTGAGGCATAAAGCCTCGGTGACTTGTCCTATTTGCTCTTAAAAAATCCCACTGCATTTTCCTTTTGAGAAGAGGTGCTTTGGCTCAATGCCACTGGCTGCAACTTTTGCTCTTAAAATGTTGTTTTGATGCATACTGTACTGATGGCTGAATTGATTTCTGTGCATAAACGGTGGCCTAGATTCTTGCCCTGTGGAAATCCATGGAATTAAGAACTGTGGGTTCCCGGAGTGATAAGAGGTAAGCGAATGATTAGATATGCATGCAGGGAAAAAATGGAGATGCTTGTAGAATGGAAATAAGGGTCTATATAATTTGCAAGTTTAATGTAAATGTAAGCCACTAATACAACTAATAATTTAATGCTAATATGTGAGAGTAAGTAAATGTAATTCTAATCATTTCCTATTTGGTGTGTTCTCAAAGAATCCTGAGCAAAAATACATTGCACTGAACTATTTTCCTAGCTACCCAGATGAAAGACGGTCTACTGACAACCGTGGCCCTTATGAGATCTCTGAGATACCAGTGAGTCAAATTTCTTTCTTGATAGAAGTTGTGGGACAGTTTGAGATGGCAGAATCTTAGCCAGAGTTTCTTGCAGAGACACTTAGAATACTTGCAGAGACACTTAGGCCTAGGGGACTGATCCGCCATGGCCTTGTAAGTAGTGAGTTCAGTTCAGTAGCTCAGTCATGTCCGACTCTTTGCAACCCCATGGGCTGCAGCACGACAGGCCTCCCTGTCTATCACCAACTCCCGGAGCTTGCTCAAACTCATGTCCATTGAGTCAGTGATGCTATCCAACCATCTCATCCTCTGCCGTCCCCTTCTCCTCCCACCTTCAATCTTTCCCAGCATCAGGGTCTTTTCCAATGAGTCAGTTCTTCGCATCAGGTGGCCAAAGTACTGGAGTTTCAGCTTCAGCGTCAGTCCTTCCAATGAATATTCAGGACTGATTTCCTTCAGGATGGACTGGTTGGATCTCCTTGCAGTCCAAGGGACTCTCAAGAGTCTTCTCCAATACCACAGTTCAAAAGATCAATTCTTTGACACTCAGCTTTCTTTATAGTCCAACTCTCACATCCATACATGACTACTGGAAAAACCATATTTTTGTAAGTAGTCACTGGTATTATTTAATAACAGAAGATATTATTCTAAATATATTGTAAATATTTGACCTTATATTCCATCTATCAAAGTACAGATTTCCTTGTGATGATATCTCCAGTAAGTTTTGGATACACTTTTGGGAGAAGAGGTCCTTTGAATGAAATTTTAAAATATAATGAATGAAGGTCATGCCATAGATAACCAGTGGGGAATTTTGTGCTGTCTTAAAAAAAAAAGAAACAAACAAACAAAATAAACAGCAACGGTAGAGCAGAAGAGTTCCCTGGCTAGTCCTCTTGCTAGGCCCTATCTCTTTCCTTGTGAATTTCTTGGGAGAGTCACTGCTTGCTGACTTCCACTTCTCCATGAAACTTTTGTGAAGAACAGTGGAAATCTTTGCACTGACAGATGCCACTGAGGATTATTCTGATGTCTTTTACCTGGTGGATGAAATTAGGAAGTTTATTTCGGACATGGCCACAAACCCTTCCCTGCGACAGAAAGACTAGAATCTCTGTAAACACACCCACACCCCTTTAGGATTACTGGTGATTCTCTGGTTGACACATTAGAAATGGGCAGAGGTGAGTGTGTGCCTGGGGGGTCCTGGCCTCTGGCAGCAGGAGGGCTCAGGGACTCTCTGTTCAGCCTCCTCTGGGCTGCATGAGGGGAGCTTTCTACATCCTTCCTCGTAGTTGCTGAAGGATGTGGCAAGGACATGAATTGTGTGTGGCTGGCTTTCTGTCCTGCTTCTAGGAAAGACTTCTGTGTTTATCTGCATTTTTCTGAGCACCAGTTGGCTTTGTAGCCGCCTCCCAGGCCACTTTGTGGGAAAGCTTTCTTTATGGTGGGTGACGTGGCATTTCTTGTCACTTCCTCAAATTCCTTCCCACTGCCTATCAGCATCGCTCTGGACTTATCTGGGTTGAGCTTCAGCCAGCCAGAGCTAATCCTGGTTCCTATTTCAGAGGGACAGAGTGACAGCAATGACGCTGCCATTTCTTGGCTTGTGACCTGGGGTGCTGGTGTGGGGAGCAGAGAAAAGAGGTGCAAGAATTGGGGCCCATGGGCTTGCTTTTCAGACCTGGTACCTGGAGTCTCCCCTGTCCTGTCATCACTCTCTTCTCCCAAAGGCGGACAGTATTGTTGATTTCAGTGTGCACTTGAATGTAACTTTTCCAACTGTAACCTCAAGAAATAAAGGGTAACTTTGCCTGAACTTACTGTCATTCCATCTGCTGAGATCAGCCCTGATGATTTTGAGCCCCTCAGAGAAAGTCTTATGAATTGGGATTTAGAGGATCAGAAACAGGTGTCTCTTTTGTTCTGATCCTCCGTTATTTAACAAATGTTTATTGAACACCTACTATGGGTCACATATAATGTGGAATTGGAGAAGGAAATGGCAACCCACTCCAGTACTCTTGCCTTGAAAATCCCATGGATGGAGGAGCCTGGTAGGCTACAGTCCATGGGGTCGAAAAGAGTCAGACACAGCTGAGCGACTTCACTTTCTTTCTATAGTTCCTTTTGGGGTAAGTAGGTAATGGCAACCCACTCCAATGTTCTTGCCTGGAGAATCCCATGGACAGAGGGGCCTGGTGGGCTGCAGTCTATGAGACTGCAAAGAGTCGGACACAACTAAGCAACTGACACACACACACAGTGTGGGATCATGGGAAGGAAAAATCTAACAAAGAGCTTTTTTTTTTCTGATTTTCAATTTATGAAATGTGTCTACCTATCTCAGTTTGTGAGTCTTGACCACTAATCCTATAGTAATCTTATAAAATCTCCACATCTCCATTTTATAGATGAGAATTGCCTCTCACAGGTTGTAGGTGGGAAATACCAGAACCAGAATCTGCCAGGTTTTCAACTCCGACACCTTTCTTTTGTACCAAGTTAAGAAGTAACCTAATAATTGATATCTTCTTGGTCCATGTATTTCTGAAATGTATTCATCATATCTCTCATTGAGAAGAGAGAAGAGAGAATAAAATTAGGGAGGATCTTTAGCAGGAAGTGATCAGACACTTCTATTTCATTCATTATTCACTCACTCACTCATTCATTCATTCACAGAGTACTAGACACTGTGCTAAATCCTGAGACAACAAAGATGAATAAGACCATTCCTGCCTTCAGGGAATTTACGGTCCAGTGTTTGTTTCTCCCTTCACTTTTTTTCTTTTTAATATTTATTTATTTATTTTTTGTTTATTTGGCTGCATCAGGCCTTAGTTGTGGCTCAAGGCATCTTCGCTGTGTCATATGAGATCTTTTGTTGTGGCACATGGATTCTCTAGTTGTGGACCACAGGCTCTGGAGTGCGCAGGCTTCAGTACTTGCAGTGTGCGGGCTTTTAGCTGCCCCAAGGCATACGGGGTCTTAGACACCAGACCAGGATCGAACCTGCATCCCCTGCCTTGCAAGGCAGATTCTTATCCACTGGACCATCAGTGAAGTCCCTCCCCTCACTTCTGATTTAAGAAATATCTGGGACAAACATATTTCCTGATGCTGTCCTCTTAGGAGTTACTAACACATTCATCCAACTTGGTTGATCAGTTCAGTTCAGTTGCTCAGTCGTGTCTGACTCTTTGCCACCCCATGAACTGCAGCACACCAGGCTTCCTTGTCCATCACCAGCTAACTCCCAGAGCTTACTCAAACTCAGGTCCATCAAGTCAGTGATGCTGTCCAACCATCTCATCCTCTGTCATCCCCTTCTCCTCCCACCTTCAGTCTTTCTCAACATCAGGGTCTTTTCCAATGAATCAGTTCTTCACATCAGGTGGCCAAAGTATTGGTTGATGCTGTTGATTAACTTTCAGCCACGAGGGGGGTTCAGTATGTGATTAGACCCAAAGAGTAGTGGTCTCTTCTCATGGAAAAAATGACTTTATCTTCTTTGGGCAGAAGAGTAGCCTAAACACTTACAACATGTGGGTGATATTAACATCTACTTATTGGGTTGTTGGTGAGATTAAACAAGTTGATATATAGAACTGAGAACAGTGCCTGGCACATAGTAAACATTATGTCTGTATTAGCTGCTATCATCATCGTGATCTGGTCAGTACTGGCACTGATTTCTGAGTTTGAGTGATGACATAATAGGGGATGGAGACTCGAGTACTATTCCCAAGTGTGTCTTCACTTTACAGCACAAAGTGTTTGTTTGCCCTTGGTGTCAGGACAGGGAGCCCTCTACACTTGGTGGGCCACTGAAATTGCCACCTATATGAGAATCCCTTCTATTGTTCATCACTCTCAAATGCCTTGTCATAAATCTGTCACTTTTACCTTTGGAGGTGAGGAGGAGGAAGTGAATGAGGAAGAAGAGATTTAGATTGCAGATGATACCTTTCTCACCTCAGACTTTCAGTCCACTGGATTCTTTTAAACCCAGCTAGTGGGCTTCCCTGGTGGCTCAGAGGTTAAAGTGTCTGCCTGGAATGCGGGAGACCTGGGTTTGATCCCTGGGTTGGGAAGATCCCCTGGAGAAGGAAATGGCAACCCACTCCAGTACTCTTGCCTGGAGAATCCCAAGGAGGGAGGAGCCTGGTAGGCTACAGTCCTCGGGGTCGCAAAGAGTCAGACAAGACTGAGAGACTCAGGGAAGGGAAGTGCTATTTCTACGCCACATATTGAGGTGTCTGAAAAAAGTGAGGTTTGCAGTGTCAGTCAGGATGACATGTTGCATGGCGTACCTCTTGTTGATGGTTCAGTTGAGGTAGATTCAGAGCTCCCTGAAGACCTGGCTGAAATTTCCTCCCAAGAGTCCTGTTAGAATGGGGAATGTATTTGCCCAGTAACACAATTTCTTCTAGCATCTCTAGTCTCACGTTGTGACATTAATCTTTGGTCTTTGATGAAGCTATTGGGCAGTATCAGGCCTTTGAATTTCAGAATGTCTTGTTATCAGTGAAGTTTAAAACACAAGAAGATAATCCTTTGCATTATAGATAAATTTCACCAAATGTTATATAGAGCTTGAGGACTAGCTTTATAGTAATTGCAGGTGGTAAAATAAGGTGCAAAGCATCCCTTGCCTATTAATACTGAATAGGAAATTGTGATTCTGGGAAGTTCAGTTCAGTTCACTTACTCAGCTGTGTCCGACCCTTTGTGACCCCATGAATTGCAGCACAACAGGCTTCCCTGTCCATCACCAACTCCTAGAGTTTACCCAAACTCATGTGCATGGAGTTGGTGATGCCATCCAGCCATCTCATCCTCAGTCGTCCCCTTCTCCTCCTGCCCCCAATCCCTCCCAGCATCAGGGCCTTTTCCAATGAGTCAACTCTTCGCATGAGGTGGCCAAAGTATTGGAGTTTCAGCCTCAGCATCAGTCCTTCCAATGAACACCAAGGACTGGTCTCCTTCAGGATGGACTGGTTGGATCTCCTTGCAGTCCAAGGGACTCTCAAGAGTCTTCTCCACACCACATTTCAAAAGCATCAATTCTTTGGCATTCAGCTTTCTTCACAGTCCAACTCTCACATCCATACATGACCACAGGAAAAACCATAGCCTTGACTAGACGAATCTTTGTTGGCAAAGTAATATCTCTGCTTTTTAATGTGCTATCTAGGTTGGTCATAACTTTCCTTCCAAGGAGTAAGCGTCTTTTAATTTCATGGCTGCAGTCACCATCTGCAGTGATTTTGGAGCCCCCCAAAATAAAGTCTGACACTGTTTCCATTGTTTCCTGATCTATTTCCCATGAAGTGATGGGACCCGATGCCATGATCTTCGTTTTCTGAATGTTGAGCTTTAAGCCAACTTTTTCACTCTCCTCTTTCACTTTCATCAAGAGGCTTTTTAGTTCCTCTTCACTTTCTGCCATAAGGGTGGTGTCATCTGCATATCTGTGGTTATTGATATTTCTCCCAGCAATCTTGATTCCACCTTGTGCTGGGAAGTTACAGGGAGGCAAAACCAGATTTACAGGCAGGTCTTTATTTGTTTATAGCAAATCAGCTTTACTGCTTCTTTTGCCTACAGAATAACTGGTGGTGTCGGCTGCCCACTCTCCATCTCCCGCACCTCGTTTTAATCGTCTCTTCTTGCTCTTCTGTGTATGTACCATGTTGTAGCCTAGATATGATGAGACCAGAGAGGCTATTTCCCACGGTGACTATTTTAATTTTTTTCAATCCACTTTCTCATGACACACTAAGGTCCTTGAATTTTTTTTTTTAATTTTTAACTGAAATGCAGTTGATACACAATCTTGTATTAGTTTCAAGTGTACAGCAAAGTGATTCAGACATACTTATCTACGTGTGTGTGTCCAGTTGCTTCAGGAGCATCCAACTCTGTGACCCCACGGACCATAGCCCACCAGGCTCCTCTGTCCATGAGATTTTCCCAGCAAGAATGCTGGAGTGGGTTACCATACCCTCCTCCAGGGGACCTCCCCAACCCAGGGATTGAACCCACGTCTCTGTGTCTCCTGCACTGCAGGATTCTTTACAGCTTGAGCCATCAGGGAAGCCAATATATGTGTGTATATATATATTTTTTTCCAAGATTAATTCCATTTTCAATTATAAGATATTGAATATAGTTCCTTGTGCTATACAGTAGGTCCTTGTTGCTTATATATTTTATGTATAGTAGTTAGTGTCAGTTACTCTCAGACTCCTGATTTATCCCTTCCCTACCCCTGTCTTTCTCCTTTGGTAACTATAAGGTTGTATTTTCTATGTCTGTGGATCTGTTTGTATCTAGATTCATTTGTATTATTTTAAAATTCTGCCTCTAAGTGATATCATAGTATTTGTCTTTCTCTATTAGTTGCAAACCCATCCCTTGTCAAGAGAGTAGAAGTGGTTTCCTACCAACCAACCTGATCCTGTTCTTTTTTAAAAAATTTGTTTACTTTTATAGCTGGTTGAGGCCTTCATTGCGGCATGAGGGCTTTCTCAGTTCTGGAGAGCAGAGGCGACTCTTCGCTATGCTGCACGGGCTTCTTATTGCGGTGGCTTCTCTCATTGCAGAACTATGGTGCACAGGCTTAGCTGCTCCACAGCGTGTGGAATCTTCCTGGACCAGAGATCAAACCTGTGTCCCCTGCATTGGCAGGCAGATTCTTAACCACTGGACTACCGGGGAACTTCCTTTTAAAGAGAGGAGTTTCTTATATGTGTGATGCTGACTCTATTCTGTTGTAGCACAGTTCAGTGACAAGTTTCAGGGACCCTCACTCTAAAGCTGGGGATGTCACATAGAAAATGGAAAATACAGGGCAAGACTTGTGGCTCATTGTTTTGAGATTTTTCCCCACATGTTATTTGTTAACATTCTTTCTGACTTTATATTAAGAATATTGTCATATGTACCAAAAACCAGAATGAATAGCATAGTAAATACCCATAACTCACCATTCCCTTTCAACAGTTGTTAACATTTGGCAATACTTGCTCTGTGTACATAGATAAACACACATATGTGTAACGGTGCTATATATTCCTCTTCAGTATAGAAAGGCTATTTAAGGAACCGTATATCTCTGGGATTTGAATACATTAGTGATACCTACATTCCCTCGTCAAAGCACTGAACAGCTTAGTATGGAAACAAATGATGAAACATCAGGATAATACTTGACTCTATATGAAGATCAACTCCTTGTAATCAGTTGCTATTTTAAATGTTTGTCTACGTGCTCTTCACACTGGGAACTTTTAGGTATTTTCCTATGAGGATGTAGGACAGGCTGGGAATACCATGGTCCTTGCTGTGGCAGTCCTCAGGTGCCATCCCCACTGAACAATTTGTAAGCTCTGTGCTCTGGGCTGGATGACTCACTCAGCCTCACTAGGATGGAATTTCTTCTGTAAATAAAAAAAAGAGAGAGAGAGAGTTGGGTTAGATAACTGAAGTGTTTTCCTTCAGTTCTGAAATACTGAGATTCTAAGAACCAAGTTGAAACTTTGTGTACAAACCTAGATAGAATGAAGAACTTCAATAAACATTTTACATATAGATTGAAATTTACTGAAGGTCAGTAAATCCCGTGTAATTTCGTGGTCAGTGAAAAGAAATTCTGAATGTAGGACTTAGCATTGTTAAGGACAATCGAAAAGTATAGATTATCCCTGATATCTGAGTTTTCAGAATACCTGGGTACAAGGTTGTGTCATAGTTTTGATTTTTTTCATACAGATATAGCTGAAAAGGCCCAAATGCATACAGCTTTTTGATTAGATGTGAAATACATAACTGCTTCATTTGGCTATTTCTGAAATTTCTAAGTGATTTACCTATTTAAATGTTTGCATTCTGCTCTCCCTGACCTGGTATACTTTTTCTGTGTTGAGGGAGGATATGAGTTAGGAAATGACTGGGGCAGATGGATTAATATCTTATGTCAAGTGAAATATTGTTTTAGTTAAATCATGTTTGAGGTTGTCTTACAAGGTTTGGGGAAGATTTTCCCTTTTTTTCTTCTGTCTGACAAAATGTATACGTCTGAGAATAGTGTGAATCAGTCTGAGATACAATGAGCTCTTGGGAAATTATTTTTTTTTCTTCTTCAAATAGTGATGAATTTTTTTCTCTATTTATATAGATCAGCTGACACTGTCAGCATGTGTTTGCCATCTTAGATTTAATCTGCTGTTAACAAACTGAATACATCTGCCTCAGCATACCGAAATAGAAACTTTAATCTGAAGGCAGTTAGTGAAATTTCCAGCAAAATCTTGTTAGTGTAACATCTGCCCTAATAAACAACATTAAAGGTGGGGAGGTATAGGAGACAGAGGTGTTGTGATCCCTAATGTAAATTTCTCTTTGCTGCTCACCTGCCAATCTTGGGATTCCTAAAGTTAATTCTTCCTAGAGTTTTTTGTTTTTAACTATTTGGTCAGAAGATTACACTGCTACAGGCCAGCTAAAAGGGATGTATTTTTTTGAACCTCTTCCATTGTTTTAAAATCATTGTTTGTGTTGTAATCCTTTCAAAATGCTAGCCAGTAGCTGCTTTCCTGTTTAAAGAGTGACGGCTTTCCATGGGCAGATCACCTTCGTTTAATCCTCTGAAACTACATACTTAATTCTTAGCAACAGTGCATTTTTAGCATCAAGAACACATTACCAAGAAAAACTGAATATAGTAAACAAGTAGAAAAATAAGCCTTAGTTGTCTTAAAAGGTAATTGTGTCTTGCTTTTGGCTCCTTATATATACATCCCACTTGGTACAATTAGCCTCTGTAAACATTTGAACTTCTTTGTAGTGGAAATGTTATGTATTTCAGGAAGCAGATGAAGGAAGGTTTTTCAGATTGATTCCTAATATAGCTGGTTTACTTTTCATCATTGGTGTTACTTTGGGGTTTTATTGCATTAGAATGTATCTGTGACTGTTCATATAAACTTTCAACCAATTTGCTTAAATATTGGAAGCTGGCAGGATGTGGAACAAGCATGGCATTGTGGAGAATATCACCCTGGCCCGAGTCAAGGGGAGAATGCTGTGAAAGCATTGTGCTAATTTTAGCTTACAAAGAGGATGAAGATAAACTGCCTACCGCTAGTTTGCCATATGCTATCCTGGTGATAATATTCGAGTGCAAAATATTCCATAGAAAGCCTTATTGTTTCAGTAAGAGAAGCTTGGTTAAGAGTTAAGCAAATTTCTGCTCAGTAAGTTTATAAGAAATAATGAAGTAAAACAATTCTCAAATGCAGGTAGATGAAATCTGCTCAATTTATTTTGGCTTTATTGACTTTCATGGGAGTTGACAGAATTAGTTTTGGTTTATATGTGATCCAATTTTATCTATTTTTCACATGTAAATCTTAAAAATCAATCTGAATAAATATTGATCTCTTTCAGAGAAGCAAAATATAGTTTGGATTGCATAAAACTGCTTAAGAGACAGCCTCCCTTGAAGCTCAATAAAGGAATAAAGCAATCTGTTCAACTGGTTTTAAAATAACACTTTAAAAAGCCTTTTTAAAAATGAAAAAGTCAAAATCCATTCCATTTCCATATTTGGCAAATTCAGCGCCTACAGTTTCACTGAAGAGTGTTTGACCTATTTATTTGTCACTGAGACCACTTCACAGTGAAGGGATTGTTAGTTCCTGCAAAACTGAGAAAAATCCAATGTGCATAGCGCATTTGCAGATGGAAACAGACTGTGTAGCCGGATTTGGAGGGTGGGTTGGCTGGAAGCTTTGTGTTAACAACTGGTGAAAAGCTTGACCTTTGCATGACCTAGGTCAAACAAACCCCCAACTCAAGAGCTCTCCTTTGACATGGATACCTGTTTGGAAAAAGGGACCAAAACGGGAGGGATGAAGATAAAATTATGTTATGGACTTGCAAGCTTGCTTTTTTAAACATTTTATTTCACATGACTATTTGGGGGTATAGCGTCCATTGTGGAGTATCATAAAGGACCACAAACCTTGTTTGTAGTGTCAAAGGGAAACGATGATTGAGAAACATTCCTTTTTTCCTTCCTTCCTTTCGTTGTGTCTTTCTCTCTCTTTCTCTTTCTCTCTTTTATACAAGCAACACATAGGGTTCTCCCCACCCACCATTGCAATATGATCTGGGTCGTGATTCACAGAGTTGAATGAATGGGCTGAGCTCCACTGATGAAAACATTTGATAATGTGGAAAATAAAAGCCCTGGCAAGGAGGAGATGGCAACGCTTCCATTGTTTGTCCCCACACTTTGTTTTTATAGGGGTTCTCACAGGAACAAATAAATTGGAGTAAATAAAAGCAAAATAGCACTGTGAGTCCATATCGTGGCCTCACACATGCTCACGAGTCAACTTTGGCAGGAAACTAGCCCAGGGTCTGTTCCCGACCATTTGCATTGCATCTTTATCTCTCCGGTTTATTGTTTGCCTCCAAGTGCTTAAACCTCAACTTCCCAAGTAAAAGCTTCCTGTTGCTTGGTTTTAAATATAGTTTTGTTACAACAACAACACAAAAATGAAGAGATGTGTTAAGGAAGCCAACTGATGACAAAAGGAATAAAGCAGATCTAGTCTGCTGTGATTCTGAAACTTCAGGGCTCAAACGCATGAGGCTAGTCACTCCTGATACAATCAATCATAGTCCCCTTTGGCTACTCGACTAGAGGAACCAACCCTCTGCCTTCACAGGAGGTCAAGAGTGAAGCAGAACAATGAAAATGGATAGCATTTCTGACCTTTTGCTGTGTTTGGTCTCACTTAGGTTTTAACTTTTCAGCTTTGTTTGTGGCTGGAATTTTTTGTGCTTTCAGTTGCAGGTTTGAGGCCATCACCCTTTATTAATTATGCTCCTGCTTTGAGATCCTGTAATGTCAGGATTCCTGAAAAATTCTATCCATGCCTATGGAAAATATGGTTCTTATTCCATCTTAATGGATGAGAGTTACTCAGATACTTCCTGCAATTTTGGAGGAAAACGCAGCAGTTTTCTCAGGACTTGGATATAAACAACATTGTTTATGCTGTTTCCACTCTTGTAGTCCTCTGTTTGTGCAAGCTGTAACACAAGCAGGTCTGTTTTGCATTTTAAAAATTAGTGCGTGTTTTTAGAATCAATCTATCACGTTAGACCAAGAAATGCCATAAGAATGCACAGTTGGGGGCAGTCGCTAAATTCTGGCTTTCAAAACTTACTTGACAGCCATTTACAGCTCTGGTTCTTCCCTCATGTGTGAGCCTTGGTACTCTCCTTTAATGCCATGTTGAAGGCAACTGATATTGGTCTCTGTCCTCTGCTCATTGCATAATACACTGAAAGCTGCACCAGAAGATTATTAAGACCACTCAAATGACCTTTTTGGAAAAACTGAAGTATAGTTGATTCATAATGTTTTGGTAGTTTTAGGGGTACAGCACAGTGATTCAGTTCTATGTATACACACACACACACAAACTCTTTTTCAGATTCTCTACTCTTATAGGTTATTACAAAACAGAGAATATGGTTCTCCATGCTGTACAACAGGTCCTTGTTGTTTATTTTATATGTAGTGGTGTGTTAATCTGTTAACTCCTAATTTATAACCCCCCTTCCCTTTTGGTAACCATAAGTTTGTGTTCTATATCTGTGAGTCTATTTCTATTTTCCAATGACCCATTTTTTTTTCTTTTCAAAACATTTTTATTAGAGTATAGTTGATTTGCAGTGTTGTTAGTTTCTGTTGTACAGCAAAGTGTATCAGTTATGGATACATATATCCGCTCTCAATTCTTACTGAAGAATTCAGGAGCAACGGTATTATTGTAGGTACATTTCTTTCTTGAAGTGATTTATTGCTGTGACTCTCTGCATTTTTAGTATTTCTTTCTTAAAAGAGCAAAGACAAGTTAGAAGGAAATTGTAGGAAAGCTAACTTCCATCAAATGACCCTTTTGAAAAGAATACCCATCATGCCAGAATGTGAACAGTATTGTGAAAGTATAACATAGTACAGCTATTTAATAATGAATCTGTTATAGTCTCTAGTAATACAATGAATTAAGATCTAAAGGAAAGGAGCTCATTAAGACATGAAGAGAGTGAGCAAAAACTTAACCTGTGTGTGTGTGTGTGTGTGTGTGTGTGTGTATAATGAAGGAAGGCCAAGTGGAGGGCAGCTGTGGGAGGCCCCCTCACAGAGACAAGCTGGAGAGGCTCCTCCAGTACCCTTGAAGTCCTCCCAGAACAGAAGAGGGAGCCAGCTTCCACTCTCTGAACTCTCACTGCCCTGACAGACACAAGACCATGTGTTCTGGAGGGGAGAGTCAGAACGTGGAAGATGACACGTGTATACCTATGGCCAATACATATTGATGTATGGCAAAACCATAATATTGTGAAGGAATTATCTTCCAATTAAAATAAATAAAAATTTAAAGAAAGAATGTAGATGATGCCTACAGGTTGTTTTGGCCCATGAGGGCAGGATATGGACTTCTTTAACAATTTTCTAAAGCAGGACTCTGGGTGGAGTGCTGAGATCTTAATCCTTTATCCAGCTGTATTTGCCAAGTTCAACACTGCACAAACATGGCCGATAACTCTTTCACTTGGTTGCCTTCTCTCTCACTTGGTTGCCTTCTCTCTCGTGTTCTTGAGAGACTACCTCCTGGGCACTAAGCTAAGAAAATCGCTGCTCTCCTCTGGCCGGGTGCAGCAGGATAAGGATGTCAGGAGAATGCAGACTCTCCTTCCTTTCTGCAAGTCTGCAGCTGACTCTGGGTTGAATATTCCCAGCCCCCATCTGCTTGTTTCTGGAGATCTTAGAGCAGAAGCCAAAGAAAGAGAGAGGGGGAGAGAGAGAGAGAGAGAGTGTGTGTGTGTGCACTCCTTGGTTGTTTTTGCTGACCTGGCCTCCTAGCTAATGGCCAGACGTTTCTACATCAGAGTGAGTGAAAAGAAGGGGCACACAGTGACTGTGGCTCATTTGTAAGAACCAGTTGGGAAAGCCTTTGTCAAGAGACTGGAAGTTTGTGTCATTGCTCTGAGGAGAGTTGCATATCCTTGTGTATGTTGTCGAACACATTTGGGGGGGCTGTTACTGTACCCTTACTTTTGGATAAGTTGTCACCCATTCCCATGTAGGTAGGCGTACCTCATCTTCATAAAGAGGAGTCAGAGGAAGCCTGTGTCACCAAGGTTGGCTTTCAGCCTTGGAGACGGACTTTGGGACCATGTCACTGGACAGAGGAAACCCATGTAGCCCAAGCACATCAGAGATGACCCGTGATAATAAAACCCTAAATTGCATGTGACTGGTTTGTCTGAGGGATCACCTGGTTCTCTTAGCACCCTGAGGCAGCTGGAATCAGCAGACATGGTGGTACTTACTGTTCCACAGTGTGATCTTGAAGGTATCATTTGGAGCTGAATCCAGGATCCAAGCCTCTCTCCATCTCTCTCATCATTCTCCCAATGATACAGTTGTCACCATTTGGACAGAAATGTATACTTTGGTTCTGTCTATTGTAATCCCATCTCTCTTAGTTTACCATGGGGCCTTGCTGTTTTCCTAACTGTAATATCTGTGCCTTATGTTACAGTTCTATGTTGGATGCTGAGTTGCCTTAAAAACTGAGAGATTTGGTCTTATGAAAATTGTTAGTACTGTGGTCTTTACTTCTTTATAAGTGAATTCCCCATTTCAACTGTTTCTTTAGAAAATGATCTTGGTTTTCTTCCACCATCATATCAATAAAAATAAAGTAAGCCAAGAAGTTATCATTACTTTTCACATAGCCTATGTGGAGTGGTTACATAGGACACCCACTTGTTATGATGTGAATTTTCATTCAGTGAAAATGAGCAGGAACAAAATATTCCTGACCATTTGATTTCCCCCTTTGGCCGCACATTATAACTCCCCTAACAGCAAAGCACACCATGCACTGTCAGACACTCTCTAATGCTCTTTCTAATAAATAGAGCAACTAAAAATACGGATGTTCTTCATTAAATGTAAAATGATCATTTTAACTGCTTCTGCTCTGAGTGACCCATCCATCACTTAATCAGACCAATTTAAGCAGAGAGAGAGAGATTGAAAATACAAGTGGGTCATCTGTCTGTATTTCATTTCGTGGCAATATGAGTAGAATTTAAGCTTCAGATGAGTCTTTAGCCATCTCATTGTTTCCTGTGAAAGTTTCACTTTCTTCAGTGTGTACAGGTGGCGGTGTAATAGGCTGTCTGGAAACACAGACTTAACACAGACCCATGAAGACCATACTTCACTAGTTTACTTCTGACAAAAAAAGGGTCGCTTGATGTCAGAATTGTCCCCAACCTCTCCTGTCCTTTCTACCAGTGGAATCAGCCGCTCAATCAGTTGTTGTGGCTGCAGTAGCTCTCCTCCTATAGAAATGAGGATTTTGCAAACTCACAGAAGGTATAACCAAACTCTTTGTTAAATTTTCCTGATAATGTCGTCTGTATTTTCCATGTATATGAAGATAGTGGAACTGACCCAGGCAAGAAGTTGAACTTTTTTCTGTAGGCAAGCAAATGCTGTAAAGATAAATATGCTTTCTGACTGCCCCCCTCCCAACACGTTCCTGCATTAACTTTCAAGAAATGCTGTGCATTTAGGATCTCAGTCTGCCATTCATTCAACAAACACTGGTTGCCTACTAGTGGGAGGACCTAAGAATACACAGTGGTGAGTAAGACCCACTGCTGCTGCTGCTGCTGAGTCACTTCAGTTGTGTTCAACTCTGTGCGACCCCATAGATGGCAAACTACCAGGCTCCCCCATCCCTGGGATTCTTCAGGCAAGAACACTGGAGTGGATTGACATATCCTTCTCCAATGCAGGAAAGTGAAAAGTGAAAGTGAAGTCACTCAGTCGTGTCCAACTCTTAGTGACCCTGTGGACTACAGCCTACCAGGCTCCTCCATCCATGCGATTTTCCAGGCAAGAGTACTGGAGTGGGTTGTCATTCTCCACTGACTGTGCCAGATTGCTTAGAGTTCAGTGGGGATGGCTGGAGGATAAACAGGCCATGGAGAGACTTCCCTGGAGGTCTAGTGGTTAAGAATCTGACCTGCCAGTGCAGAGGACGTGGGTTCCATTGCTAGTCCAGGAAGATCCTACATGCCATGAAGCAACTCAGACTAAGTGCTCTAGAACCTGTGCTCTGCAAGGAGAAGCCATTGCAATGAGAGGCCTGTGTGCCATGCCTAGACAGTAACCCCTGCTCACCGCAGCTAGAGAAAGCCACGCGCAGCAACAAGACCCAGCACAGCCAAAAGTACATAAAACTAACTAAATCAATGGGCCATGGAAATATAGTGGAACACCACCGTAATTGTAGGCGCCTGGAATATGCATCTTCTTCTGTCTTGGAGAATCATAGAAGTTCTCCTCAAGAAGGGGCATTTTTACAGTATTTCACATTCTCCTAAGAGTTTTCACATGTATAATCCCACTTGTTCCTCACAACGCCGTTTTGAACCAGCAAGTTCTTTATGACCACTGTGTGATCTTCATGACCCAGATAATCATGATGATGTGATCACTCATCTAGAGCCAGACATCCTGGAATGTGAAGTCAAGTGGGCCTTAGAAAGCATCACTATGAACAAAGCTAGTGGAGGTGATGGAATTCCAGTGGAGCTGTTTCAAATCCTGAAAGATGATGCTGTGAAAGTGGTGCACTCAATATGCCAGCAAATTTGGAAAACTCAGCAGTGGCCACAGGACTGGAAAAGGTCAGTTTTCATTCCAGTACCAAAGAAGGGCAACACAAAAGAATGCTCAAACTACTGCACAATTGCAGTCATCTCACATGCTAGTAAAGTAATACTCAAAATTCTCCAAGCCAGGCTTCAGCAATACGTGAACCATGAACTCCCTGATGTTCAAGCTGGTTTTAGAAAAGGCAGAGGAACCAGAGATCAAATTGCCAACATCTGCTGGATCATCGAAAAAGCAAGAGAGTTCCAGAAAAACATCTATTTCTGCTTTATTGACTATGCCAAAGCCTTTGACTGTGTGGATCACAATCAACTGTGGAAAATTCTGAAAGAGATGGAAATACCAGACCACCTAACCTGCCTCTTGAGAAATCTGTATGCAGGTCAGGAAGCAACAGTTAGAACTGGACATGGAACAACAGACTGGTTCCAGATAGGAAAAGGAGTACATCAAGACTGTATATTGTCACCCTGCTTATTTAACTTCTATGCAGAGTACATCATGAGAAACGCTGAGTTGGAAGAAACACAAGCTGGAATCAAGATTGCCAGGAGAAATATCAATAACCTCAGATATGCAGATGACACCACCCTTATGGCAGAAAGTGAACAGGAGCTAAAAAGCCTCTTGATGAAAGTGAAAGAGGAGAGCGAAAAAGTTGGCTTAAAGCTCAACATTCAGAAAACGAAGATCATGGCATCGGGTCCCATCACTTCATGGGAAATAGATGGGGAAACAGTGGAAACAGTGTCAGACTTTATTTTGGGGGGCTCCAAAATCACTGCAGATGGTGATTGCAGCCAAGAAATTAAAAGACGCTTACACCTTGGAAGAAAAGTTATGACCAACCTAGATAGCATATTCAAAAGCAGAGACATTACTTTGCCGACTAAGGTCCATCTAGTCAAGGCTATGGTTTTTCCAGTGGTCATGTATGGATGTGAGAGTTGGACTGTGAAGAAGGCTGAGCCCCAAAGAATTGATGCTTTTGAACTGTGGTGCTGGAGAAGACTCTTGAGAGTCCCTCGGACTGCAAGGAGATCCAACCAGTCCATTCTGAAGGAGATCAGCCCCGGGATTTCATTCCATGCTGAAGCTGAAGCTCCAGTACTTTGTCCACCTCATGCGAAGAGTTGACTCATTGGAAAAGACTCTGATGCTGGGAGGGATTGGGGGCAGGAGGAGAAGGGAATGACCGAGGATGAGATGGCTGGATGGCATCGCGGACTCAATGGATGTGAGTCTGAGTGAACTTCGGGAGATCGTGATGGACAGGGAGGCCTGGCGTGCTGCAATTCATGGGGTTGCAAAGAGTCGGACACGACTGAGCAACTGAACTGAACTGTGTGAATGGAGGAAAGAGGACTCAGCAAACGGAATCACTTGACAAAGACGACGCAGATAGGAGGGGCTGCCCTGGAATGTCAGAACCGGGCCGTGGCCTCTGGGTCAGTCATGAGTTTGCTTGTGTTTGGGGATGTGGAGGGAAACTTGGAAAGATGAGAAATAGTGGCCTGACGTTGTGAAATCACTATGTGACCATCTGGGAATTTGGCCGCGGTTCACTGCCAAGTTTGAGAAGACCTGGAACAACCATTTCACATTCAAATAGCCCAGGCAGAGCTTAAAACACCCACTTTCTCATATTAAAAAAAAATAAGGCAAACAAACAAGCACAGAAGAGAGACAGTGAACATGATCACTCGGAGCAGCTTTCATAATTTCAGTTACATCCTTTCTCTTGTGATAGATGGCCCCAAATAGTCACATACCATGCACTGGAAGTTTTTAGGCTTCTCTGATGGACATCATCTTCCCATAACTGGTTCTTCTAAGTTATGTATTTTTAACCCGATCACACACATGTCTTTGCACTAGTGAGGGGACCAAATATCTATCTGGGCTTGCAGTGACCCACGCTTCTGCTGTCAAGTCTTCTTGCTCAGGCCAGACTGCCTTGTGCCAGCTCCTGTTCTTTCTATGATTGTCCCTCTTCAGTGAGATGGAACTCATTGCTCCAAATATTGCAGAGATGCCCGGCTTTTGGAGAATTCCTTCAGAGAGGTTTCTGGAAGGGAGAATTCCTTGGGTATGCATGAGATGTAGAGAGGAGGGCTATGTTTCCCACATCTGTTTCAGTGCCTGATATGGAAATCGTATCTCACCAAACATCTGGGTTTGAATGGATGCAAATTAGGCCTGTCTCCTGGATTGGTATGCCGGATGAGAAGGCAGGACATGACCTAGAAGTTATGCTAGAGTCTGGCAACTCAGTGCCACTGGGCAGCAAGAGGAGGCTGGGGAAGAGTGGAAGCATCCTCACCCCACCCCACCCCCACCCCCGCCCTCCCAGTTATTAAGAGGACTAGAGCTTGGAGCATCTAACCTCACTCAGTAGAGAAGCTGGCAGCTGGGTGGTCCAAGAAATAACATCCAAAGGGAGTAGCAAGCTCGGGCTGGCATTTCAGGATATCTAGTCTGATAGGTGGGGCCAGCAACAAGGAATTCTAGGCCAGAGGCCAACTCAGAAACCAGGAGAGGCTGGGATTGGTTTTCTGAGGTGTGTTTTTGAAGGAGAGGATCCCTCCAGCTGGGAGCAGTATTCAGTCCTGGGAAAGAAGGCTGGCAGGGGCTGGGATATAGGAGGGGAATAGAGACTCCTGCCAGCTTGTGGTCAAGAGCAAGACCAGACCCAGAAGAGGACCAGGAGCAGAGTGGGGAATCCAGAGACATGCCTGACTGTAGGATGCATCTGAACGAGGAGAGGGAGTAGGTTGGATGACTTTGGGTGAAGGTGAGCGGTTCTGTGAATCTAGGTCTGGGAGAGTATCACGGGACCGAGGCGGCTTTGACTCTTCCAGTCTTGCGGGAGGAATGTCTCAGAAACTGAGTGGGGCCCTGGGTCCCAGGTAGAGCTTATGGAGAGGCAGCTACAAGGCTCAGGAAGAGAAAAGAACAAACTGAAAAAACAGAGCAGGTGCTGGGTGCATCAACCCCCTTTCCACGGGAGGGAAGGTCTCAGCTCCTCCTTCCTGCCCTAGGTAGATTTCAGATTAGCATGTAGGTGACATCATCACTGGAAACCACAAAGGTCAATTGCTGCCCCCCTGCCCCCCTTAGGTCCTCTGCTCCAGGCTGGTATCCATGAGGCCACCTTGTTTGGATGTCTATACCCTGGCCCCGCCCAGGAGGCGAGATCTTCCTTTCTTTGATACATAAATAGGGTTAGGGTTAGGGTTAGGGTTAGCGTTAGGGTTAGGGGTTAGGGGTTAGGGTTAGGGTTAGGGTTAGATGGGAGCTTGTGGTCCATCCATCTCCTTCCCACTCTTCTCAGGTGGAGCAGCCTGGCCGCACCTGTCCCGAGTAGGACTCCTGATTCCAGAGGGTGTGGGGGTCTTCAGAAAGGGTAGTCCCCCCACCCCCACATACACACAACTTTCCTACTAGCAGAACTGCAGACTCCTGGCATGGAAAGACACCTGGACACCATAGTGTGATGCTAAGACATGTGTTCTGTGTTGTGTTTTATGTCCCTGTCCTAGGCGTCGGCATTTTTGTCATTTTTGTCAGAGGCCCTAGGAGGTGGCAGGGGCCTCTGTGGGGTGATGCTCTAGCTAACACAGGCCTCCCCTCTGAATTTGATGGCTGGCTCCTCAGTTTCCACCTCTTAAGTTTTTCTATATGATTCCTCTCTTAATTTTTGGAGGCACCTTCAAGGAAGTCCCCTCACTGTGGCCATTTCTGACACCCTCCCATTCCTGTGTATGTTCTTCAGATCCGTAAACACTTGGTATTTGTTTTCTTTCTTGTGCATTTCAGAGGTGGTTTTTATACTTAACCCTTCCCCATTCCTTTTGCCTAAGGAACAGTCACTCATGTGGCATCTGAGGTTGCTGCTTCTGTATCTCCTTTATCTGTGACTTCAGTAGAAAGAGTATGATCCAGGAGCTGTTACAAAGCCCACATTATGGGTCAGACATTGTTCTGCTGTGAGCGGCATGCAGCCATGAGAAATGACACTGTTCGCTCTGGAAGATCTCTCTAGAAGCTAAAGAAGTGCACCTAGATCATCATCATTATCTAACTGAGTTTTAAATGGAGAGACTAACTCTGGAGTGGTTAGAGGTTTAGCCTTGAGCTAGATCTGGATTCAAATTCACTGGGAATTCTATTTTCTTGGTTAGATGGCATCACTGATTCAATGAACATGAATTAGAGCTCATAGATAGTAGCAGACAGAGAGATAGTAGAGGACAGAGAAGCCTGGCATGCTCTAGTCCATGGGGTTCCAAAGAGTCAGACGTGACTTAGTGACTGAACAACAACAAAGGGCAGGCTGTTTCCTTTTCTGTGTATGAGGGTTACTGCAAGGATGACGAGAGGATTCAGAAAAGCACCTAGCATGGCATGTGCTCTCTGTGCAGCCTGTAATCATTAGTAAGTATGAGTTATTTCTATTGGCTACTAAAACAGTCCTTGAAAGATCCATAACACGTAAAGGGTTTTTGAAATAGGGAGAAATTGATTTTTTACTGTGATAATTTAGCTTTAATGTCTAAGGATTTTGTAAGAATTAGTTAATTGAAAATAAAGGCTAGACACCATTTCAAGTATCTAGTAAGTGCTCAATAAATGCTAGTTTTCATCATTACTAACATAGTCCCTCCCTGGACTTACTATTTGGACAAGGGGATAGATTGCTGCTGCTGCTGGTGCTGCTTAGTTGCTTCAGTCGTGTCTGACTCTGTGTGACCCCATGGACTGTAGCTCACCAGGCTCCTCTGTCCATGGAATTCTCCAGGCAAGAATACTGGAATGGGTTGCCATCGCTTCCTCCAGGGGATCTTCCCAACCCAGGGATCGAACCCAGGTCTCCTGCATTGCAGGTGGATTCTTTACTGTCTGAGCCACCAGGAAAACCCAAGAACATTATAGTGGTTAACCTATCCTTTCTCCAGGGGATCTTCCCAACCCAGGAATCAAACCAGGGTCTTCTGCATTGGAGGCGGATTCTTTACCAGCAAGGGATGGACTGTAGTTGACAATTAGCCCTGTAATTCTTTTTTTTTTTTAGTTTTTTTGCTGTGTTGTTAGTTGTGGTACTTGGGGTCTTTGTGGCAGTGCACACTGGCTTCTCCCTAGTTGGATGTGGCCTCCAGAGTTCAAGGACTCTAGCTGTGGTGCTGGCTCAGTTGCACTGCCTCATGTGGGATCTCAGTTCCCTGACTGGGGATTGAGCTCATGTCCCCTGCATTGCAAGGTGGATCACTAACCATTGGCCCACCAGGGAGGTCCCTTAACGCTGTTATTCTACAGAGTATCTTGATTTTCCTAAACCTTAAAGATACTTTCTTATCTGAAAGAACTCCCCCTCTCAACATCTGTAAATCAAGAACAAAACCTTTGCTAGTAACAGCCACTATGGAAATATTTAGAGAGGAGAGGGCAAGATATCAGGAACCAACCTATTTGGGGTGGGAAGTGAGAACCTGTATTAATCAAAATTGTTTCTAGTATATCACCTCCAGCCATCGGCTGCCAGCTTCCTGTGATAGGACTCTTTTTAGACTGCCCTGCCCACCCTTTTTACTCTGAAGCCCACCCACAGAGTTCCACACCACTTCAGGGTTCTTTGGGGAAATTGAAGAAAAGAAAAAACGAAAAACTTGTGCCATGCTAGGAGAGTGGGTATATTTATTTTGGAAAAGTTTGGCTCCTGAAACTGAGAATGGGATTGGGGGAGGAGCCATGAAGGAGTGGCAAGGACTGTTTCCCTGCTTGGGCTGAGGGGCTCAGGATAAATGTTCCCTTGTTCAAAGAACGTCCTCCATAGCAAAGTCGCCGCAGGGACTAGAATTCACTGAGCCAGCACTGCCAGGTGTGGAGTTAAACACTTAATGCAGCTCATTTTGCTTCATCTGCCCAATAACTCTAAGGTGCAAGCACTATTACTACGAGCTTCCCTGGGTAGCTTAGCTGGTAAAAAAAACTTGCCTGCGATGAAGGAGACCCCGGTTCGATTCCTGGGTCGGGAAGATCCCTTGGAGAAGGAATAGGCTACCCGCTTCGGTATTCTTGGGCTTCCGTGATGGCTCAGCTGGTAAAGAATCTGCCTGCAATGTGGAAGACCTGGCTTCGATCCCTGGGTTGAGAAGCTCCTTTGGAGAAGGGAAAGGCTACCCACTCCAGTATTCTTTCCTGGAGAATCCCCATGGGCAAAAGAGCCTGGCATGCTACAGTTCATGAGGTCACAAGGAGTCAGACATGACTGAGCAACTAAGCACAGCACCATTACTATGCTCATTTTTTCCCAGTGGGGCAAAACTGAAGCTTGGAGAGGTTAAGTAACTTGCCCAGAGTCACACAACTAATTAAGCAGGAAGATGGGACTTCCATGAACCTAGGCAGTCCAACTCCGGAGGCTAAACCTTCTCTTAGAACAGCTCCAACACCTCCAACAGAGGAGGCAAGAAGCGAGGTGTAGTAAGTGCTGAGGAGATGAGGAGGAGGAGGACTCACAGAAAGAGGAGTCACCAGTGAGGGCATCCTGGCTTATTTCTTCGTCCTGGAGACATCAGTGAGGTTGCCTGCTCACATGAGTACCTGAACAGCCCTGCCCTCAGGCTTGTCCAGCAGGTACCGGTACATTTCATCGTGTGGAGGGATGGGAGGCTGGTCCCATCTTGCCCTGTAGCTAGGCATCCCCAAGCACCTGCTGGCTTTTGGTGTCCTGAGGGGAAGATGCTCCGGAGCCTTGCCAAGATGAACCTTGTGGTCCTTGGACAAGCAGCGCAGCATCCACATCTCCTAGGAGCTTGTTAGAAATGCATAATCTCAGGTACCTTCCCTGCTAAATCCAAACCTAGACTCTTTTTTTTAAAAAAACTTTTTATTTTATATATTGGAGTATAGCTGTTTAACAATGTTACAATAGTTGCAGGTGTACAGCCCAGCGACTCAGTCATGCATCTGCATATTTCCATGCTCCCTCAAACTCCCCTTCCATCCAGGCTGCCACAAAATCCCTGGCACACATTAAAGCTGAAATGGCACTGCTCTAAAAAGTTTTATGTTTACTCTGCCCACCAAGGACAAGTCACCACTTTTCAGAGTGTGCTGATTTTGGAGTGTGCAGGCTCCAGTCCCTAATTAATTGAGTGGCTGGTGTGTGTGTGGCGGCACACACCTACACGAGAGCTGGAGTCTTAGATAATCAGAGGAAAGAAGGTTGGGTGTCTTCACAGACACATATCAGTAATTCTCCATCCTCTTCTTTCAGATACTGTTTTAGATGGCTATAAAATAAGTGAATAACAAGTGTTTTTTTTAAAAAATTACAATTTCTTTCTTGCCCATTTTCCTGCTACCTCTATTTCATATCTCTTCCTTCTCCCCAAAGACTTGCTAATCTACATTTCACAACCTTGTTCCATTTGACTTTGTGTGCAAAGGAATCTGTGCAGAATATCATCTCTTTTTCCTCCTTGATCCATGGCATTTCTTCTCACTCCAGCTTCTGTCCCAGGAGGTGGGTCCCACTCTCTCATCCACAGTAATCTGCCTTCCGCTGCCTTGGTGCCCTTACTGTGCACACCATGACCTTGCCTCACACCTCCTCATAAATGGAGAGCAGAATAAAAGGGCATCAGTAAGGAATGAGGAGAGCACCCACAAGTACCTGGAGGGAAGATCCCCAGGAAGCCAGGCTGGTCAAGATGGACTGATGCCCCACATTTAACCAAGTTACAGAGCTCAGTGCCAAGGCTCTGTTCATCCAGCCACACAGACCAGAGAAGTGAGAGCAAACACAGGGATAGAGTTCCCACAGAACGGAATCCATACCTTATCCTGGTTTATCTGGAGTCATTCAAAAATAATGTGGTCCAGATGAACAGAATCCTACTTTTTTTACATAAAAAATATTTTTAAAATATTTTAAGATGTAGGGACATTTTTAATGAAACTGTCTCCAGACTACTTGTATGCTCTACCATATCTGATTACAATCAACTTAAAAAAATAATTGAAAGTCAGTAGATACATGAGTTATGGCCTTGCACCTTATCTTTTCTTGTTTATACAGCCTCTTTAGCATTTGTAGAGCTGCTTTCCCCAAAGCTAAATGGCTCTGGTGTGCTGTGCTTTTTAGGTGCTTATTTTTTGCCTGTTAATCATCCTATATTTTTACAAAGATTTCAGCCTACAAACTATAAAGCAGGAAACCAGATGAATAAACTTTTAAAAACTGTATCTAAAATAAACATAATAGTTCTCTGATTAAGGAGCTTTTGGTCATTTCTCTGTGAAAAGTCTATGAGCTTTAACTACATTTAATCTGTGATTTTTAATCCAGTGGTTCCCAAACTGGGCTGTACATTTTAATCGTCTTGGAGCTTTAAAAATAGCTAATGCTGGACTCTCACACTCCAAAATACTAGTTTAATTGGTCTCGAGTACAGCATAAGGCATCAGCGTCTGTAAAAGCTGCCACGTGATTTCTTGTGTAGCCAAAATTGAGCAACACTGCTTCTAATCTTCATGCCAGAGACTTTTTTTTTTTTAATCCTACTTTTCAACTGTATCCTATACAATTTTTGAAGAAACGACTTCTTTGATAAATAAAATGTTTTCCTATCTGTGTAAAAATGTGTGTGTGTGCACCTGTATACATACACACATGCAGAGCATATAGAAGAATAAAAATAAATTATATGGCAAGCTTTTGAAGATATCACAAAGTAAATGATGTGTCTGCCTGTCTATAAGAGTGGCATTTGTTTTTTTTTTTTTGTTTGCTTTTTACTGACAAACCATTTATTTTCATGGTAATATAGAGCTTTGTGACCATTCACTAGTATATATTTAATGTATTTTGGAAGGAATATTTCAAGCATTGAACTTGTCATACACCAAAAGTGAAGTAAAGTGTTAGTTGTTCAGTCGTGTCCGACTCTGTGACCCCATGGACTGTAGCTTGCCAGGCTCCTCTGTCCATGGAATTCTTCAGGCAAGAATACTGAAGTGGATTGCCATTTCCTTATTTTATTAGTAATGTCATACATTACTATAATATTAAAAAATAGGCAAATGCTGGGTCCTAAAATACTTTCTGAGATGTTGATTCCAAACAAAAGTTTATGGTTTTATATTGTTTTACCTTTGCAATTGAAGTGTGTTTTCTTTTTGTTTCTTGGAAAAAAGTCGGGGATTTCCATTTTGTTTTATTGTTAGTATAAATACATAGATTTCAGTAATATTTTGCAGTACACTCACATCCTGAAATTTCTAAGACTTCATTAAGGAGTTATGCTGTTTTTGCAGGGATTTTCCATGGTGTTTGGTTGTAAAAAATTGCTGAATGGATGAAAAATGAGTAAAATGTAGTTTTTTCTTCTTTCCTATTCATCATTACTGTTTGTTTTCTGTGTGTAGGCAACTAATTTGCTGTTGTTCCTCTGGAGGGGAGATTTTAAGTCAAAGAGTCACACTGAATTACTAGAAAAAGGTATTCCTATCTCAAAAGAACAAAGTATACAATGATTTAAGGAAAAAAAAGTGGAAAATATTTAATTTTTGCTATAGTTGTATCGTCCACCGTACTCTTATTTGTATGAACACTTAGATAAACTAAATCCAAAGTAAACTATAAATATGATGATTGGTTGACTCCATCTGACAATCTTACTTACTTACTTACTTCTAAATTCCATGAATTTAGAAAGTCCAGTTTCTTCCTTTAATCCCATCAACTACACATTAAAAGTTTAACAACAAAAAAAATTTTTTTTTGTAATCTGTAAAAATCCAGCAACTATTTTCATTCTGGGTCTCAGTTATTTAGTAAATTTCCTTCTTTGGTTTTCAGTCAGTTATGTTTTATGCATTATTTGAGTCGACAATGAAGATAGAAGCTTAATGGAATGTGTGATTAATGGGAAAGAAGTTATTCCAAATGTATTCAACAGGCTGGCAATCTCTGAGTAATAAACACCAAAATTATGAGTGAAATACACATACCACACACACACACACACACACACACACACACACACACACACATGTCCAACGTGGATCTTTTACTCCTGTTCTCCATGCTTTACATCTACAGGACCCATTTAGTACCATCATAGTTTCTGTAAGAAGCACTTGACTTCCCAAATAGAGGCCAGGGATTGGGGTCGGGGTGGGGGTTATGGGTTGTAACCATCAGTTAGGAAAGTGACACTGGGCTTTTTTGAAAGATTGGCATCCATTGATTAAAATACACAAGCCATATATATTTATTTTTAACTTTATATCTCTTCATGAAATCCTGCCATTAAAAGTTCATTTACTTTAACAACTCTTTTAAAAATTCCAACACTTCTGGAAAGGTGAGAAAGGCATCGGTGATTCATTCCTAGTCTGAATTAATTCTTTCAGTTTGCCGGCTATCTGAAGTCTGCTTCAGGTCACCTAGACTGAGAGGCTGGGGATTGTGATTGGCAGGAGGTGACGAGTGGGATTTCATAACAGGAAGAGAATTGGTCCAGTAATGTGACCATAGTTACAAGTGCTTCTATAAGGCATTGGGATACTTGGAAATTCCAGGAGAGGGAAACGATTTAGCAGAGGAGAGATAAAAAAAAATATATAGAGGTACTAAAGACAATTACATATATTTTAGTATTTTCCTAGGCTGGCTCTATGCACAGAAATATGAGAAGAAACTCATCTTCCTCCTTAGTTTTGCACCTTCTGACTTCTGGTACCCAGGGCTCACATGTCAGGTGGAACTTCATTCACTTAATGAATTACTTTGGCTTTTGATGAACTAGACTTGGAAAGTATCACCATTCATCACTTGCTTCTATGGGAAAATATGTCCTGATGTCCAAGAGACCTGCTTACAAATTAACTCCAGAATGTAATGGGTGCCTAAATAGGGGTCCACCTGAATAGACTCTTTGTTTTCCCATTGTCCCTTCATTCTCCTGTCTTGGTTTGGAATGGAGAGATTTCTTAGGTTGAACCAGAAAGAGACACTGGAGGTTGAGGCTTTATGTGGTAAAATTTATGTAATACCAGAGCATGCAATGGAGAAGATACTGATGACCCCACAGAAATACCTTTATAGGTCACAACTCTTAGAAGCCTAGGGATGAACACCTAAATCCTGACCACAGCCCCCAAGGCCCTGTGTGGTCTTGCTCCTCTTTCCTCTCCAGCTTCACCTCCTCTTGCTTTGCCAGGTCCTGGTACCGTGGTTGCTTCATGCCTTCTCCAGACAGGTAGGGCCTCTGTACATGCAATTCCAACCTGCAATATTTCCCTTCCCTCTGCTGTTTCATGCTGCCCACTACCAAGCTGACTTTTCTCTCACCTTCAGATTTCTGCTCCAGATTGCTCCCACTTAAGTCAATGTCCTTTGTTTCACACACTCATGGATTTATATTTCTTTCTGATGAAGTGCAGTTGTACACTTATTGCTGTGACTATTTTGTTTAATATCTGTGCCCTCTAACTGGAAAGCACATCAAAACAAGGACTCCTTTGGTTTGGTTCACCGTTTATATCTCTAGGGGTTGGCATTCATGTTTGGGATATAGTAGGAATTCAGTACATTTTTGTTAAATGAATGAATGAATGATAAGTGACAGCTTGTGCAAAAGATGGATATATATCCAGAGCTTATTTTTCAATGCTACATTTACTCTTTAAAAAAGGAGACAGTAGGTTCATAGAGAGAGCTCCTGCTTCCAGGCTCAGCTTCTCCATCTCTTCCCTGGGGTTTCTGTGATATCAGGAGTCCACTAAAGGGCAGAGTGAGACTGTGAGCTCATTCCACAGTGGTTAACTATTAATAAATATCTGTCATAGTTTAACAAGCCTAAATTCAACTAGAAAGGAAAAGCCTCATAGTGAATTTCTGTGAAGCCAACCTTAGAAAGCATAGCTAGATATTTCTTTTTATAAGTGCCAAGAATATGTTTACTTAAAGTTTGCTCTTCTTGAACTCTTGATCTCCTCTGCTCCCCTTTCCTCCAACTTTTTGATCAGTGCCATTGATGTATTAGTCCCACTGGGCATTTGCAAAGTCCCTTCTAGGACTCAGCACTGCTTGTTGTTGGGCAGGTACCAACAACACCTCATCTTGGTTCCCAAAGGAACTACCTCAACAATTTCAGGAAAGCTGTGGTGGTTAAATAAAAATATATGAGAGTCTGCTTTCCTTTGTTATTTTTCTTTGATCAACTGAGAATCCCTTTGAACTAAGAACAAGGAAACCTTCAACACCTAAGGATGAGAAGAGATACAAAAGAGAAGCTGAGTTAACAGAACCCTAATCAAAGTTAAATGTAGAAGTTAACCATTGGATTTAGACTATTATATATGTCTACTGGCTGTAGGTTTGGAGATATAAGAAGTTCACTCAATTTCTTTTGAAAATGTGGAAGAAGGCTTATGAGGGTGTATTATGTTTTCATTTATCTTGCAAAAACCTTTCTGATATCTCCTAGGATCCTGTGACATGTCAGTTTGTAACAGTATCAGATACTAATGTCCCTGGAGACCTGTTGCTGAAGAATTGCTAAGGCAGGTGTGGAGGAGGGCTATGGGAAAGACTGACACATGATTTGGCTAAGCCAAAGGAAAACCACAGTTTTGTGTTCGCACCAAAGCTATGAAGTGTGAGTCTGGAGTCTGAGCTCAGGATCTAATTGTCTGCTTGGGGACAGTTGAGTTTCTTTGCTAGGGTTAAACTGGGAGATTTGTCAAGGGTGGTGGAGGGGAGGTGATATAATTAATTCACTGAGGGGAAAATGCAGAAGGAAGCAAATAACTCTTGCTTTATTTTTTTATATTGAACTCAGGAAAAATGAAGAAAACAGCAAGCCTTTTAGTTAAGTAAATAGTTTTAAGTTGTAATTTCAGGAAGAAGAGATGTATTTCTCAGGGCTATAGTAAACATTATAAAGAAGTCTGATACTTCAACTCTTAGTTCATCTCTTGTCCAAGATTGCTTAAAAATTCTAAGGAAATTTCCCAGCTTTGGAGAATGCATTTTTAAATGTCTTCTTATATTTCATTGGTGAATATTTTTCGAGAATTTCATTTAGGTGTGTTTCAAACAAAATTGTAACAGCAGGAAATTGAAACTATGATTTTCTCCATGCAGTGAAAAAAAAAGTGCATTCACACATTCATTTTTATAGCAATTGACAAGGCTGTGCCCTATATATTGGGGTGGCTCTGGGATTAGAGAATTTTAGTGAGGAGTATGACCAGGTCCCTGTTGTCACATATTCTGCGGTCACACTGAGGGAACATATATGGAAATCAGAAGACCTAGTAGATTATGATGTATGTTTGGGTAGAGGAATGTGGGGAGAAGAAAAATCACTCAGAACTGGAGTGGAGGAATAGTAAAGATTACTAGAGTCCAGCAAAAAGTCCTTAGAGGCGATGGTGGTTGAGCTGCATCTAAAAGGTCATCAAGGAGTTTGCCAGGAAGGATGCTACAGGGAAAGGGTCTAGCACACAAAGGGATGTGAGAGAACCTTGTGTACAGCAAGATCCTGAGAAGGTCAGGCGGACTCAGGACTGGGCTGGGGCAGGGTGGCCAGTGCAGTGCCTGTGGAGATCTGGTGGAAGACAGGCTGGAAAAACACCCCAGAGAGAGATCATGAAAGGCCGTCTATGCCAGTCTAAAAAGTGTGACCTTTATCCTGAAGGCAAAGGGCAGCCACAGAAGGATTTTAAGTCCCAGGGTCATACGATCAGAAACGTGTTTTAGAAAAATCATTCTGGTAGCTATTACACATTCTAAATGAAGACAAAACACCTCCATAAAGCCTCTGAAGTATTCTAGCTGGTTCCTGAGAAAGGCTTGTCTATAATTCTCGCCATTTATCCTCTTAACATAACACAGAAACATTATCCCCTCTGACTTCTGGCTAAGTAGACACACCAGGATCTGGAGAAGTGGGTTTGAGGTAGGTTTTACATTTTTCCTAGCAACCTGGCACACCCAGATAGCCTGACTACAAAGGAAACCTGACCTTCTCACAGCATAGGGGTGTCTGTACCAGCGGCCACTAGAAAGACTGGAGTGTGCCTGCACCCCATTGAAGAGTTGAATGCCATATTCTTTCAAGAAGATGTGCTACATGAGAAAACAGACAAGAGGAAAAACAGAAACCCTTAATATTTAACCTTGAAACCAGGAAACCCTAAAATTTAATCACCTCCCAACACGACCTGTACAGTCCTAGGCAAGCTTTGAACTGATCATTCACACAACTTTCAAGGCACAATAGAATTGACTCAGTATTGAAAGATAGTAGTTATCATTGACCTTGACTTTTGAGTCTAGGTACCTTCTGGGGACAAAGACTCTATCTCTAAACACTCAAGGAGGAGAAAAGTAAAGGTTAAGGAGAGAATGTGGCCTGAAAAGATGGAGTCTCAATACAGGGTTGTCAGTGAAATGATTTTGAAGCAGGGGTGGTTTCCAGCTTGGTTTCTAGCAAAACAAGAGGGTCCGCAACCTTACACGTTCTTCTGCCCTGGCAGTTGAAAGTTCATCTCCCTAATTAGGAGTTTTGCCTCTATGACATAAAGAACCCTCTGACTGACAACCCACTTTATTTCTACCTGCTGGCCCACTGCCACGGGAAGTGCCCAGCCCTTGTGATGTAAATACCAGGCGCTTTGGGGTGTTTTGTTTTTGCCTCCCTCAGAATAGGTTTGGGGTACTGGCAATCCTGGAGGTAGAGAGGGAGTTAGGAGGGGAAGAAAAATGGGAGCCGGGCTTTGACCTGCCAAGGAAAGAGCCCCCGCTGACACGGTCAGTCTGACCCATTGAATGGTCTGAATACGATAAATGCCGCTTTATCCTGCCTTGAAAGGCACGAGATAGCGCAGTCTAAATGCCTGGGCATGCTTAAATAGGCGACCAGGGATGTTTGAGTTGAGCGTGTTTGAAATCTGAGCTCTCTGACAGCCTGGGAGCTGTCACAGGTCACCTGCCTTGCTCCGCTGGGACGGGCCCAGGTCTCACAAGAAATTGTCCGTAGACGAATTGTAGTACAAATTCCTTTCTTTGTTGGTTGGCCTCTTTCACTAGACCATGGCCTATAAAATTTTGTAAAAACAATTCTTAAATATTATTTGAAAGGGCAAATGGCCCACGCTGAAAGGTTTGACAGTTTGACATATAGTGCATGGTTTTGAGAGCTCGCAACCTGAAAAGTGCGGCCAGGATTCCTCCCCAGCTTGTTAGAAGCCTGGTGTTTTTTAAGCAGTGTTTTGTGGCCGCCCAGAGTTCCTCTGCTCCCAGCCATCTGACAGGCCAGGAGTCTGCTTCAGTGATCTGAAATCCTTTTAGACTCATTTGTGAGCGAGCAGGAAAAGGAGCTGGCACCTTTGAATCCGGTGTCCGAAAAGCACAGGACCAGGTAGTGCCAATTAAGGAGCCATGCAGACGATCAGATCAAAGCAGATGGCGGTGGAGTCTTCTGATAGCGCCGGAGCCAGTGCCCAAAGAGAGAGGAGCCCAGAGTGGCACTTCAGTGAGGGGGCAAGGGGGGATTTGAGTGGCCCGGTCTCATCAGAGCCAGGGAAGTCGCCGGGAAGTGGCTTTCTGCATTAGAATGTGCGTGTGCGGCTCAGCGCCCACGGGCTGCCTCTGCATCGCCAAAGGCCATTTTCAGGAGCCTCTGGCCCCTCAGTCACTGGCCTGCTAGTTAATTGCCACACGGACTTCATGACACATGGGCAGATAATATGACATTTTCGGTTTCTGTCACTAGCAAACGCCACAACGTTGCTTGCACTAGTTGCTAAGAAGCTGTCAGAACCCATTAGCAATTGGCTAAAGTCGCCCTATGGCATTTCCTCGTAGCATCAGCAAAACGAGCATAAATCACCCACTGGAGCCTACTGCTGCCCTAATGAGGCTGTAAGCTTGTTTATGGACTAGCATCGTTTTTATGATTATTTCCACCTTTTCAGTTTGCCTTCATTTGGCGGCAGGAGAAGTCAGCTCCGGGAATGAAGTCACTGCTGACATTTTACAAATGTGGCTCAGAGCCGCTGCCTGCTGCCGTGTGGTCGGCCGGCGGTCCTCCAAGTTTGTTTAGTGATCTTAAAAATAAAAAAAGGAAATAAATCCTCCAGAGACCGCAGAGAAGTGACTGTATCAAATTGCAGTGTGGATGGAAATGTGCAAGGTACAATTGACCATTGAGACTTTCCTCTGAGGTGGAGACGTTCCGAGATCAATTTTCCAGTTTTAGAAAGTGGAAGAGGTTAAACAATTTATTAAGATCTATGAAAGCATTTGCTTTGAGAATCGTCTGTTTCAGTATGTTCTCCTCCTTCCCCGTCCTCTCCATTTCCCTAACTTGTGTCAGGAAGGAGCGGGGTTTATTGTTTTAGGCTTTTCTGAACATGCACCAGTATTTACACTGGATTGAAAGCATTTGCTTCCAATGAAAATCTTGTCTTAGATTACAACCCAGCAGTGTAATTTCCCTCCCAGATGGGAGTAAAGTAGCTGTATTTGCCTAAAAACAGTAGGAAGAACAAACTGAGCATTAAGCCAAGGCTGTTTTTGGCTTGAGCTAATGATGTAATAGAAACCTTTTATTCGAGAGAGGTCACTGCCAGGGACTGAAGGGGGTGATCTGGCTCTTGCTTGAAAGGTTTCTCCATTGTATCTACATAAGTCTTCACTTAAAAAATTCTGTTCCTAATGCTTCTGCTTTCATACAGCAGAAATAAACAGGAAAGGTTCTGGTGAGTGTTACCCATGGAATGCAGAAAGCCTTCCTCTCCTAATGGAGTATATAATTCAGGTGCCCTTAAGGCACGCTTTCAGGAATTCTTTTGCCTGAGGTAATGGGAAGCTAAGGCTGCTTTAAGGCCTTGATTATCTATTGATGCACAAAGCTGGAAAAAAGTCATCTCCTCTGGATTATAGTAGATATTTCCATAAATTATCAATGAATTCTCTTCGAGGCAGGCACTAGGCATTGCCTGTTAAATTAATCTGAAGGGGTTCTGAGATAGAGAGAAAGGCTATTTTTTTTTTTTTTTAAGGTGGAAAACAGTCTTGGCGAGGTGATGAAAAACTGTGTCCTTAGGTTAGAAGCTTTTTAATCGATGATCTAGTAATATGTTTCTTTTCCTTGGTTACCTTTTGCATATTGAAAGTGGATTAGCCCATTGAAATTTTAAATCCTGTTGAGTTGTTTTCTTTTCTCATGTTTCTTTAATGAATTGTTATTTTATATGGTGAATTGCTTCTCTGAATAAAAAGCCTCTTTAAATATTGGACTTTCAAAGAATTTATTAGGCAAATCCAAGGGGACTCCTTATAAAACACTTGGTTATGCAAATAAAGGATCCTGTGAGGTGGCAGGAGCCCTGGTTTAGGGATGTGGGTGCCTGGCCCTGCCTGGACCACCAGCCCATCCCCCTTGGGCGAGTCACCCAGAAGGTTCACAAGTACTTTCCTCATTTCTACCATGAAGGCTTGGGCATCGTGGGTCTTTATGGTCTTTTTCACTGAGGACACAGCTACAGTTCTGTGGACTTTTCACAGAATATATGATTTTTGTCAACAAAACTTTGAATAAAATTAAATTATGGATTTTAAATTGATAAAATCAGTTAAAACGTTTGAACTTGGGGAAACTTCTAAGATGGTGAGGGACAGGGAGGCCTGGCATGCTGCAGTCCGTGGGTCGCAGAGAGTCAGACACGACGGGGCGACTGAACAACGTAAATTGATAAAAATTCAACAGAAAAGTTTTGTATTTGTGGCATATGCTGTAATCCTAGCAGAAATGTTAAAATCAGTCTGTTACTCACCCAACAAAGTTTTTAAACGTCAACTCAGTCAAGCTAATTTGGGGGACAGTTTTCTTTTTTGGAGGGATGGGGAGAGTTTCCTGAGGGAGCTCTGTTAAGAGCAACGAATTAATGACAGGCTAACTACTTTAGATTTGACTGAAATAGCTTAAATCCAAATAGGGAATTCTTTAATATCGTGTGATAAATGATATGGAAAAAAACATGAAAAATATGTATGTGTGTAACTGAGTCACTTTGCGTATAGCAGAAATTAAATGCAACATTGTAAATCAACTATCCTTCAGTAGAATTTTTTTTAAAAAAATAAAGAATTCTTTTTGTGTGTAGAATTTAGATAAAAGAAGCTAAGAATACAGAAATTCATGAAGCAATATGAAGGAATCTGAGGCTAGTTTCACTGTATGGATTTTCCAGAGTTCTTCGGGCCATGTGGATGGGTGAACACAGGGAGTCTGTTAGCTTGTTGCTAAGCCTTGTCTCTCTACCTCTTCTCTCTGGGTCGAGATCAACCTGTCCCTCTCTAAAAGCCAGTAGCTTCCACCGAGAAAGCTGGGGTACTAGTATGACAAAAGCTAAGCTACTTTTTTTTTTTTTTTTAGGGTAGTAACTTCAGTCCACTGTTGTTAATTCCTTTTTAACTTTTGTGCTTAAACTTCAAGTGTTTACTTTCCATTTGTACCTTTTGCCTTGTTTTTTAGACAGTGTTATTATATAGGCTGAAATTTCACCTTTTTTTTTTTCTTATTCAGTATGCCATTTTAAAAGGAACACTACATTTTTGATTTTGTGTCACAGACCCCAAAAATTACCTAGAAGAAACAACTTAAATGTTGTGACAAAAATCAACGGAAAAATAGGATCCAGTATGCAAGATTATGTAAGCAGGTGACTTTTCAGTGAGAAAAATTTAAATCTAGAAGAAATTTCAGAAACTGCCTGGATAATTAGAGGAATACAGTCCCAATGGACTGTTAATTTAACATCACTTAGTTGATTTCAATAGTCATTGTTTTCCAATAAAACGATTTCAAGAGTTTTTCCCTTACTATATTTGAGGCTCTCTTTCTATGACAAGAAAAATTATATTCTATTTGAAGCATTCCTATGTCAAACTGCTTATATGATGGATTACCTACCTTTCCACAGCCTACTTTAGTCTTGAGATAGATCACTTGCGGAAATAGTTGATATCGTAAATGCATCTTCTCACAAGTTGACATCAATGACTTTATGTGGGATTTGGATACTCAGGCAGGGACAGCACCTCTACTCATGGCTTCCACCATATTTAACTCCCAGTAGAAGTTACACTTAACATGTCTCCATATCTACATGTGAATAGTTATCATAGCAACAAAGCTACTAAGGAGATTGGGTATTCCCCTCCATTCCCTTTAACCTTTCCCACTGTTCCTTGGAAGAAGTTCCTTAGACCTGACTACTTTTGAGCCTAGGCCTTGTTCTTTCTGTCTTGATTAAAAAAAAAAAAGAAAACAGTACCAAATAAACTATGAATCACTGATATTGCTCTTTTGGTTTTGTTTATATCCAAAGGCATTCTATTTGAATAAAGCATGTCAAGGTAGCATCAGTCAAAATTTGATTCACTATGTTTGCAGGTGATGGCTTGGACAACAGTGTAGCTTCCCCCAGCACAGGTGACGATGATGATCCAGATAAGGACAAAAAGCGTCACAAAAAGCGTGGCATCTTTCCCAAAGTAGCCACAAATATCATGAGGGCGTGGCTGTTCCAGCATCTAACAGTAAGTGGATTCTAAATGACATATGTAAACTAAATATGGACAATGAACCAGTTTTGATAGAAAAAAAAAATGGGGAAGAATGATCCCTCTGGACTTGGAATATTTCATAAATCACTGTGTACCCACAGTTCTTACAAAAGTGTTAGCACTTGTTTCCTAGATCCATACCCCAAATGAGGAGTTTTATTTGAAGTTTGCTATTTCAGTTTTGCTCACTTTTGTAAGTTATAAGGTTTAGGAGATCAGGAGCACTTGTAATTTGAAGTTTGTATGTTAATGATGTTGCTTTTCTCAGCGTGACTCTTAAATACCAGGAACCAGATCCCACTAAGAACAAAGTCAGACAAGCTCCAAAGAGAAGGACTTAATTTCTCCCAATGCTTTACAGTGGACCTTTATGGTGACTGGTCTGCAGAAATTTAAATCTTGTTGCAATGGCAGGATGCTCACATAATTTGCTTTTAGGTGGTTTGAATGTACTGGCTGCCATTACAAAATGTTCATCCGAGTCAGAGCTGCACAGTGAAAGTTGTCCCTGTATTTAGAACTGTAAAGGAAAACAGCAATATAGAGTCAGCCCTTCCTGTGTAGTCCCTTGTGACTTTTCAAGCCGAGTTAACAGTTTATATTGTCTGTGTGAGTATTGCTGTTTTCACTGCAGGAATTCTCCTGGAGATGTGAGAAACTGGAGATTTGGGGCTTTATGCTACTGAGGGGTTTGTTTTGTTTGGTTATTGTTCTGAATGGATTTCATGTTGAAAACACTTACAATCATAATATTTTGGTGGATATTTTTGGAAGTGCATACTTATTTAAGGACATCTAAGGAAGAAGATGACATGAAAATTTATGGATAAAGTAATATATTGAAAATCAAAAAGTTGTTGACCTGGGGGATTTTCAACAGTACAGACAAAGGGTGAATTTAGGCAAGTCATAGTACAGACTAGCCTAAAATGAATGAATGTTAAAAATCTTTTTTTTTTTTTTTTTTACTATTAGGAGCAGACCTTTTGTGACTATTTTTAGGTTAGTTTGCCTTTCTTAAAGTCATTTGTTTTTCTTCAGTATCAAAGTTAATTCTCCATTGTCACTAATGTGTCCAGACCTGTTAACCCTCACATCCTTGCCCACTTTCAAGCCCATGTTCCTCAGTGACTTATACTGATATAGGGAGACAAACAGGGGATGTGGGAGGCCATGCTGGTTTGGCTCCTCTGGATAGAGAATATGCCTTCAATAACACTTGAGGCTATAAATTAATCCCAATTGTACAGCATCCCTAAATAATATAACAACTGAGAGCAGCAGGACTAACTAAAAAATAGTTTCTTTCCCTTTCTTCTTCCCTGTATGATTCCAAACAGTAACTAGACTATGCTGACAGTTTTGGAATCAGCTTTGAGAATAATACCGGTAGTGAGTTGAAGATGTAGATGGTTTAGCTGATTTTAACATCATATTAGGTTGACCTAAAACCTGATTTGGGTGCCATTACTTGCCTGACACTTGTCGCATTCATGTGGATGGTTTGAGATCTGCCTTTTGAAAGTTTGCTGTTGAGGATTATCGACCACCACCAAAGCGGGGAGGGAAGGACTAAGGTCTGGAGGGCACAGCATGAAAAATAGTCTGGCATCTAAAGTCAGCAGGAGATAAGAAGTGACAAAAGTGCTGATGCAGCCATGTAGATGTTTCAACACTAGAGCTAACCGACTAACCTCTGGATGAGTGGGGAGAGAGGACAAAATCAGGTTGATCCTGAAGTCACAGCCAAACTCTTTCTATTTTGTATACTAACAGAAAAAACAGATAGACTTCATTAGCCTCTATTTCACTCTGCAAAGGAGTTTTGGCTTCCCTTGAAGCTGAGGTGCCCCTGAATAAAATATAATCAAATATTGGTTCAGACAGAATCAGGAGAGAGAGAAGCAAGTTCTTTTATTCATCCACCAGATTTCCTGGTTTTCTAGGTCGTATCCTTGTGAAGAACCTTGCCAAGAGCTATGTTATTTAAAAAAAAAAACAAAACACTTTTTAAATAGCCAGCATAACTTTACCTACATTGCAATGCTCTTTGTGGTCCATATATTATTGGGGCAGTTGCAATAGAAATTATTCATGAACTGTCTGATTTTGTGGAGGTCCAGCTAACTTCCTTCACGCTGGGGGTCGGTGCTGGCCTGTACCACTACCCCGAAGAGGGAAACCCATCTGTTCTAGTCTCCCTGGCATTCTAGGAATGCGTATAGACATTGTCTCCTGGTTTCTATTGGACATTTCCGCCCTCCTTCCCTTCACCACTGCCATCTACTCATACAAAATATTGGTAACGATAATGGTCTCTAAAAAGTAAAAACTCTCGTAATATCATCTAAAAAAGAAAACTGAGAAGAAATGTTTACATTTTCTCCCTCTTTCCTTAGCCCAGTGAGAAAGATCCCCCTCCATTCCTCTTCTCCAATTGCTAAAGTAGTTAGATCTCCAGTTACAAGGAATAGCCTTCTCCTTGTCTCCTTATACTTGAAGGAATGCACAAACTGTTTAGGTAACATTTATAGTCAAGAGCTGATTATAATAAGTGCTATGAAAAAACCTATAAAAAGAGTTTTATTATTATTTATCCAAATGTAAGTAACTACTGTTATCTTAGTGTTAATTCTTTAGCAAATTTATCTCAGAGTCGGGAAGGCTTTTAGGGAGGCACAATTCAAATGAAAGACTATGTGCAAATTTTAGAGGATCACATTCTTCTATATGATTAATGCAACTTAACCAAGAGATTCTTTCTGAAGTCTTGCTAAATATAAAAGAGCAATTGAAACTCTGGCTAATTAAAACAATAGCAATCGCAGTATATTAGCAAATTGTAAAAACTAATCTTTTAAATACTAAAAAGCATTTTATAAAACCTCACACTCCTTTTGGAAAGCAAATTACTGTTTTTTTTTTCTTTTTAAAATAAATGGGTCAATCTTTTCATTGAGTGTATTCAGTTAAAAAAAAAATCTGCCTTTGAAAGTGCTTTCAGCATTTGTTTGTTAGGGGAGTAGAAAAGCCCTGAATTTAAAAAAAAAAAACCAACAACAACTTTCTGGATTTGCACTCCAGCTGCATAAGAAAAATGTGCCTTTCTGTAGTTGGCTACAGGTAGATTTAATCAGTAGCACATTTTACTACTCCAAGGAGAGAACTAAAGCTTCATTCTTGGACTCACAGTCTGTAGCAAGCTAAACTGGACATACTTGTGTATTATGAAGACAATAAAAGAAAAAGGAAACAGGTTTTAAACTTTGGTGCTGATGGGGTAACAGAAAATTTCAGTGATGTGAATTTCCAGTTAGCCAGTTTTGATAACTAGAGGTCTCCTAAAAAAAAAAAAAAAGAAAAATATTGCCTCTAATTGAAGAGTAACATTATTTAGATAATGAGAGAGAATTCGAAAGAAAATGAAAGTATGTATTATAGAAATGCTTGCATTTGCCTGAAGACAAATCACTGCAAACAATTAGAAAGTACTTAATACTTGGCTGTGAGTCACTATATAGTCACCATCAGTTCAGGGGCATATACCACATCAAGATATTTTTCCTTCCTTAAGGGTATTATTCCAACTGTAAATATAACCTGCTATGTCATAATGTTTAAGCTGGATGTGTTTTGCATATTACTGGTTGTCTTGCTACATAGCATTACAAAGATACATGCCTAAGGGCTAGTAAAAATGAGGAGAAGGAATAAATACAATATTTAAGGTAAAAAAAAAAATCAAGGGTCTTTTGTCTGTTTTTCTATCCTAGCATGTTGTACACACACACACCTAAAATACTGCAATCTTAAATAAAATCTAAGTAGAAAGGCAGTTAATATGATTCTTATTTATTTAAAATATGCAGTGACATATTTTCCTGTATGGAGCTATTGTGTGCCCTAGGAATCCTGAGAGTTAGGGAAAGTGGAAGTTGTCAAAATGCATACCTGTGATAAATCAGACAGGGGGTGACATATTTGACTTTCATTCACATTCTTTTGGATTCCCCATCCTTTGACTGATCTTGAGGATTCTATTGGGTACTATAGAGACAAACTTTGTTTCTAAGTTATATACACATTTTGCTCTTTGAGTTTGTTTTCTTTCGTTCAACTTTTAGCCTGGAATTTTTTTTTTTTTTTTTTTTTTTGCTGTAGCAAAATTTATGTCTCAGTTTCTGATTTATAAGACTTTCCTCTCAGTGTGGATAAAGCCAAAGTGAGGGGCTGTAGAATCTTCCAGGTTGAGAATTGCGTTGCCATAGAAACACTATTAGATGAAAAGTGCCCTGCGGGTCCGCCACTCTAAGGATGGAGTAAATGGAATTGAATTGGGAATTGAATGCTCTAGAAGAGACAGATGTTGTTTCATTGGTTTTGCTTTTGGTAACAAGATCTGGTGGAGCCATCTTAGTGTCATATCTCTGCTTGCAATTTTGGAAGAATTGCTCTATAAACATTATGAATTATTGTTACAATGAAAAAGTACTTCTCATTGGTATCCCATAACGCATTTTGTTGATCAAGGTGAGTGGAAGGTCAAAAGGCAGAGAGACGTGCCTATAAGAAGGTACATAGTTAGGCAGCAGATGGAATTTGCTCCTCCCCTCCCATTTCTATTTCTTTTCCTATCCCTTCACCTCTATTCTTTGCCAGTTGTAACAGTGAATATTCTTATTGTGCCTTCCCAGTTAGCATCCTTCAGCTACCATTAGCCCTAAGAAGGTAGTGAGGCAGGAAGACTATGTTCTTGAACCTTTGTCTGAAATGTTAATCAGGGTAGTGCAAAGTATTTGGGGAGGACGGTCCAAACTAAGTCCTCTGTGTTCCTGTGCCTGAGCTAAGGAGGGTGGCTTGTGAGACTGGCAGCTAAATTTTATCCTTTTTTTTCATTATGTGGTATCTACAGATACCTTATTAAATTAAGATACTAAGTACTAAACTAGTACTAAGATGTGAGACTTTTGTTCTCCTTTCAGGTTGCCTGTGTCCCATATCAAAAATGAGCTTTCTGAAATTCATAAGACGAATATCTTCGCAGTTCTTACTTTTTTGTTTTATGTAGTTACCATTCACCTTTCCAGGCTTTAGTCATGATGATGGTCAGAGCTTGGCTTTGCTGAAACTAACACAGGCTTGAATGACAAATCCATCTTCCATTTAAAAGATCTCTGCTACTTTGGAGATTGTATGTTTCAATTTGGTTAGCTAGGATCCTAAATATCTTTTTCCCAATTGGGAATCATTTGTCTCAGGAGGAAAATGGAGTATAGATTATTTAATTACTTGGAGGTAATGTTGGAATGTCCTCATTCTTCTACAGTATACATCATATAAACTCTATTTTAATAATGAGATGAGTGGTTTCTAGATTCTGGGGCAACTGCTTTTTTCTTTTTCTTAGCTGGTTATTGAAATCCTAATGGGATGGGTGATGAATTTTCTTAGGTCAGGTAAACTGAAAAGGCTACAGCTGGAATTCTTCACCCAGAAGAATCGGAGTTAATACTAATGATCATTGTGAATTAGAAGATCAAAGGCGAAGCATCAGCCTGTTCTCCAAGTTGCTGCCCCAGAGGCCATTAGTGACCTGGCAGAGCTCCCTCCCAGCCTCTTGCACACCTCCTTGCCTCTGCCCCAGCCTTTCTTTCCCATCCTAGTTATGCACCTCTGACCTGAGGGAATTACAGTCCAGTCCATTGATGAAGAGGGATGGGGAAAAACAATCAAAAGGGAAAACAAAAGTCCAACTTGAAAACTGCTCATTTATCCAGGTACCTAGGACCCCTAAGCAGATGAACTCTGACTGGGACTCTGTGAATTTCAGGGTGTGATTGAGATTTTTGTGCTCAAATGGTTTATTCATTTCACAGATGATTGGGGCCTTTATGAGGTACCTTATGTGAGGGACTTTTGTAGTATTTTGATGGCAATTTGTCAGATTATTCTAAAATTTTTGTTTCCAAGACTAAGTTAAAAATATGCTATAACTTGGTTTTCTGATATACTCTTAATTGGGTTGATTAAATAAAGGATTAGTTTCAAAATGGAAGTGCTCATATAAGCGCAGTTTAAGTTGACGGTTGCTGATGCATGTAACTGTTGGAACACTGGCTGGCCATTTACACTTCAACACATATATCAATATCATGTCTTCCGATTCCTCCTGGTGATGATATATTTTTGAAGGCAAAATACCAAACTCAGTCACTGCTCCTCCTCAATTTATCTTTTGAGTTACAATTGGAGCGTTATATACATATGTGTGAGTGTATTCGCTAAACTAATTCAGTCTAGCCCTTAGGAATTTTATGTAATATAAACTTGGCTTTTAACTTTCTCAGTGTTTAAGATTCCTAGTGAAAGTACTTTGGTTTAAAGAATGGAGGTTTGATGGAGAGAAAATCCAATGGTTTTGTTTTAGAAACGATTCCAGTGTTTTAGTTTGGTCTGACTGGTTGGTTGTTTGCCAGTAGAAGTAAATCTCTATGTCATGGAATTTAGGAGATTTCACTTAACCTGAAGCATCCTCCGCACATCTCAGTCTTTCTTATTGAAGTGTGATTATGATTCTGTGTACATATGTGTCCCTATGTGCTTGGGCGTTTTTCTGTCAGACAAATCTCTCTGAACCCCTGCCATCCATATCAGCACTAGTGGACAACTGATCCATTTTACTTGTTTTAATCCTCTAAATAGCTATGTTCAAGGCTCTCATTATTATGTTTCTGCTGATGGAAGCCAATGCCAGAGGGTAAGCAATGACTGGAGACCACATTTGCAATGGTCACAAAATTCTCTGGGTTATGGGCAAAGCTTACCTGAGCTATGATTATTAGCTATGATTACATGAGACAGCAAAAATCATTTTATTAAAGTTCCAAGGTAGTAACAATAGTGATTGTGCAGAGTCACATTAACATGACTGCTATAGACAAGCGTACTCATGTTTCAATACTGCGGGTCCTTCCATTTGCAAGTCCTGAGCCTGGTAAAGGTGGCTTTTCTCAATGGATTGGATACTCGGCTCAGTGTGTAGGAGCAGGAGAGAGCCCACAGACATTCAGATAAGGCATCCATTTCTTGGTGGGCCTATAGACAGCCTCCAAGAGCAAAGGAGCAGCTAAAAGCATTACACCCGGAAATTGTCTAACATTTCAAAAACCTTTTAGTTTTTGTGTTTTCTTGCTATTGCAAAATGCCTTCACTCAGCAACTGATAGCCCAGGAAGTGTGTCTCCCAATACAAGAAGTATTGCGCTATCTTCGGACACTCCAAAGAAAATATAGGCCTCACATAACTTAATGTTATAAATACAAACACCTTAAGTTGGTTCATATTCAAATGAGACAGAAGTAACTTTGTTTTATAATGGATTATTCAAAATATTGGGAATAGAGAGCTTTGGTTTGATTTAAATAACTTGCTTGTATTTGAATGTCCTGGTATTATCGCTCCAGAAAAAAAAAAAAAAGAGGCAATATATACATGAACTTAACCTTTTAAGTAAATTTGCTTTTCAGTTCCTAATATTCCGCCATCAATGTTTGTCTGTTTTCACATTAACTTTGTTGCTAGCAACCCCACAGAGCGCTCTCCCGTGACAGGAATGACCTCTGAGAATTCGGTGTCCTAGGAAGTTCTTGGGACATCCAGAGGCCACTTAACCTGAAGTGTAGTAACAGATGTAGTCTGTTAATCGGAACGCTCATCCTAAGAAAGATCAATGAGTGGAGAAAATTTCTACTGCAGTTTATAGAAGTTTAAGAATAATTCCTATCTCTTATTTAAAGAAAAGTCAGTTTTCAAACTTCTTGGAGGAGGAACTCCACAAAAATGACTTGATGTCATTCTTGAAAAGAAATGAAATTATCTTCTGCCTGCATAATGTTACTTTTTTTTTTTCCTTGTTACAAATTTTTAAACAACGATCTATTGATTGCTTGGCTGTTTTGACACTGGATCATTCTGTCTTGTTAACAGCTAAAGGAAAAAATTGATCAAAAGGGTAAATAAAATTATAATTTGTGTTTCTGTGGTGCTTTATGTTTTTTAAAAACTTATTACATTAAAAATAATTTTTAATTATTTATTTAGCTTTGGCTGTGCTGGGTCTTCGTTGCTGCGAGGGTTTTTGTCTAGTTGCAGTGAGTGGGGGCTATTCTCTAGTTGTCCTGTACAGGCTTCTCATTGTAGTGACTTCTCTTGTTGTGGCTCCCAGCGCAGGCTCAATAGTTGTGATGCATGGGCTTAGTTGCTCCACAGCATGTGGGATCTTCCTGGATCAGGGATCAAACCCTATGTCTCCTGTATTAGCAGGCGGATTCTTTACAATTCAGCCACTGGGAACCTCCTATTATCTTTATTTTTTAAAAAATTTTGCCCCCACCATGGGCCATGTGATATCCCAGTTCCCCAACCAGGATGAAATGTGTGCCCCTTGCATTGGAAGCATGGAGTCTTAACCACTGGACTGCCAGGGAAGTCCCAGTGGTATTTTGTAATTTAATCTTTTCATATACACTGTACTCTTAATCCTATAAAGTAGGCAGGATGACAAAAATGAAGGTGAGAGAAGTTAATGAATTTTCTCAAGGTCAAAAGCTAGGAACTGGCAGAGCTGGGGATCTAGGATCTCCTATCTTGAATGTACTTCTTAAAAAATCATATTTCCTCCCAAACAGAGCAAATTAGATCACATCGTTGAGAGTTCATGGTTATAATAATAATAATCTCACTTCATGAGCTAGCTGATTAGTATTTGTTAAATAAAAATGTGAGCCAGAATGTTTGGCATAAAACTTCATAGTACATTCTGATGGTCATTGGTAACTGAGTGTCAAGGATGGTCCTCTCCTATCTGGATTCTTTTTTCCAGATATATCTGTGCTTAAAAAAGGCATAGCTGCAGCTATTGATACCTTATGCAATTGTAATTATTTATACATTGTTAGAATTTTAGACTTTACATAACTGTCCTTTCTTCCTTATGGAAGTAGGTAAATCTCTAGCCCTCTCTGTGACTAACAATGAGTGATAGTGATTTGGAAGTAAGAAATCTTTCTTCCTGCAAATCCTAGGTAAACCTTTGAACACAGAATTTAGCTCCTTGAAGATTTTTTTTCCTTTTTTTTTGCCTGTCACATGTTCAGGACGCCAAAGAGCTATGTCTTTAATTTGCTTTATGGAGATAGAGGAAACTGCTTATGCAGCCCCGATTACTCTTGAAACTACAATCCAACTGTCGTTTCTCAGCAAAGAAGGCTGCTAAACCCTGGAGAATTAAGCCACCGCTCTGGGGTATGACACTGAGGTCTGATCATTTTAAAGCTAGTAATAACCAGAATCCTAAAATTCTTATGAATAAAATGTAATTTTAGTAATGTTTCCATAAACAGTGGTAATGGTGGCATTTTAGTAGGCAGTGACATTAGTCACATCCAAATTGCACCACATTGGCTTTTAAATTACTCCACCTGTCTGTATGAATAGAATTTTCAGTGTAAAAGCAGAGAGACAGCTGCTGCTAATGTCTCCTTCTCCCTGTGCAGATAATGCCGGCAAATCTACATGCATAAAGGACTGGTTTGTGATGTAAAATGGTACCTGACCCTGCTGGCTCCTGAGCTGCAGAGAAATACCTTTAATTACCAGTGGCTGTGTTTAGTTGTTGACATAAAAATGTCAGCTTCCAGGGGTGTAACCTCAGGTTCACTCCCTCTAGTCATGTCACCCACCATACACACTTTTCCTTCCACCCACATCTGTAGTGAGATGGGTGCGTGTTTATCTTGATGTGTTTCAGAAACATGCAAGGCATTAATACTTAAAAGGAAAACATCTAATACTGTATGAGCTTGATTGATGATCTTTCCATTGGAGAACTTTGTTAAAGATTAGTGGAATCGAGTTCTTCTTTCTAGCCAGAATGAATATACGGGATACCGTTTATACCTTCATCTGATACAGATACACTTTCTCATGGGAGGATCGTGGCCAGGCATTTCATAGAGTAGAGCAGGTGAAGAATAGAAGGGCTTGAGTCTATCACTTTTTTTTTTTTTTTGACCATATACCCAGGTTTCCTGTTGAGACAGGGTGAAGCTTTTTCTGGAGAAGCCTATTTGCTCTTGACCTTTTGGTTCTGGTCTATTGTAACAACTAGATCGAAATAGGAGTGGGCCAGCCAAGAGGAGCCTCCTGTTTACAATGCCTGTTGCCAACGATGTATTTGGCGAAATGGTAAATAGAAGATATACTTGTCTGGCTCATTTGCAGGCATTCTTTTTGACTTCTTTCACACAACTGGTGTTTTTGTGTTTAATTTAACAAGGAATGAGTAGTAAATGAAAGCTGCTGCCTGAAATCCCACTGTGAGCGTGTTTTGCACTTGGCTCCCCAGTGACAAGGCAATTTGTGAAATTATGTGATGGAGTAATTAGATGAAGCCAGGGCTCCTGATTGTTGCCATGCATATGTGGCGAGGGTTTGTTGCAAAGAGGGAGGGAGAGGGAAAAAAATAGATTATTACCCTGGCAAGTTGGCTCAAAGCTTCTTCATTTATTTGTAAACAGAATATTTAGTGACCGCATAGGAAGTAGCTGTAATCACCAGCTCATAAAGAAACCACAGCAGAGCTTTTGGATTTTTGCAGAGTGCTCATGTAAAATTTAAGCTGGGAGGCAGAATCCCTGTTAATGTAATTAGGATCTAATTTACCACCCTTTGCACACAGATGTAATAATGTCTAGATATTTATTCTATCTTTAAGCACGTTACGTATACCTCAGTGCAGCAGTTACTGAACAGAAACAGGTGTGAGCACTTCCCTAATTCGTTTTTACACTGTAAACACATAGCAATTTAAGGGAAATATTTACCAAAAACGAGGGGAAGGAATGTCTGCAAATGAGGCAGTAATGGACAGTTGCCCTTTATGTACTGATGGATTTCTCAATGGTTAAGTAAATTAAAGCAAATGCTAGAAAAATCAATAGGCCAGCATAGTCTTGGTTTTGCCTCATAGACTTCGGGACAGAATGACAGATGTGGTGTCTATGACCCATTTAAGTATTAATGCCTGAAAAACTGCTTCTGCATGCAAGGTTATATAGGCTTCGAAACATTCCGCTATATTACATTACAGACAATAATATTTTTAAGTATATATGGAATTTATACGTTTCAGTGAGGTTGTTCTTATGTGATACATTTATACTGGAAGATTAGTTGTTGCAATAGCACCATAAATCAGTTTTGAATGTTCCCACACAGAAACATCTTCATAAGGGGGTAGTTGAAAGGTAAAGATGATGTATATCAAGCTTCCATGTCTCGTGAAGTGAATATGCTCCATAACACTCTATGTGGAAACCAAATTAGATTTAATTAAGGGGTAGATGCTCAGAGCCTTTGGGAAAAAAAATCTGTAAGAAACCATGGAAATGTGGCATTAGAATTCAGTTAATCTCCAGGGCTCTAATGCTATATTTTACATTTGTACCAACGTGGATCACATGTCACCTAGGTTGGCTCTCACAGCATGTGGAATTTCAGGGCTGTCCTAATGTTCTTAGTGGTAGGTATTGACCTCTGAGAATGAGAAGGTCAGCCTCTGGTGGCATCACAGAATGTGCATGCCCCCATCCATTGCTCCCATTACCAACGTCAAGAGAAATGGTGGAAATACTCTCCTAGGGTTGGATTGTTAATTACTAGAGGCAGGAAGAAAAAATGTACAAGAGTACTACTGGCTTTAGGAACCAAAGCTAATTTCCAAGCCAAAATAAAATGGAGGGTTGAACTCATTATGTTGGTCACCCAAGGAGAAGGTGCCTTTTGTTGCAGAGAAAGAAAGTTGTGTTGGCTTGCAGTATCCTGTTTACCTTCTTATGCTGAGTGAATTCAGACAATCATTCCTTCCTTCTCTGCCCTTGACAAAGCAGACCTGGGCCAGCCTGCATCTGGGTTTTGAAAATCGGTATTTAAAGGTGATATTGTGGGGTTTCCCTGGTGGTCCAGTGGTTAAGACTTCACCTTCCAATTCAGAGGGTGTGGGTTTGATCCCTGGTTGGGGTGCTAAGGTCCCACATGCCTTGTGACCAAACAACCAAAACATAAAACAGAAGCAATATGATAACAAATTCAATAAAAGACTTTAACAATGGTCCACATGAAAAAAAAAATCTTAAAAAAAAGGCATTGCACTTTTTAAAGCTGATACTGTGATGAACCAAGTTCTTGGAAACATTGCTAGGTTGGAATGATGGAGAGAAGTAGCATAATCATTTAGGTTTCTAAATGGAAGATAGTTTCTTGATTTTTAATCTTCATACAATATAGTATGTGTAACTATAACATTCCCCTGAATCTGGAAATTTAACAATGTTACACATTTGGAGGTTAAACTGAGGTATAAATAGTAACTTCACAGAAGTCTACCATCTAAAAAACTGGGAAATGGAAATTACTTCAGAATTGAAGATTCCTTTGCTTCTTCAAAGCAGTGCTTCTTAAACTTTCATGTGCATTCCAGTTATCTGGGAATCCTTTTTTTGCGTGGAGATTCTCAGAGGGATAGGGCCTGAGAATCTGCATTTTTAATAAGTTCTCTGCTGCTATTGGACTGCAGAACAGACTGTTCATAGCAAGGATCTAAGGAATGTGAGCAAGATAACAGATTTTTAAGTGGAAAGATGATTGTTTTTCTCCATCTTTGATTTTTTTTATACTTTGATTTTTTTCCCCCTCTGATCTTGAAACAATGTATTATTTTTATCACGTCTGTTGGACTAAAGTGTTTTCTTTTTCCTCTACTAACTTTCAGTTCTTTCTCAATGTACAAGACCTTTCTTTTAACTATCAAAGAGTTTTTAAAAGATAGACTTTATGCTTTAGAGCATTTTTGAGTTCATGACAAAATGGAGGGAAAATGACCTAGGTTTCCCATAGACCTCCCCACCACCACCACATATGGGCTTCTCCCATTAGCAGGGACCCCCGACCAGAGTGGTACATTTCTTACAGTTGATGAACCTACACAAACACATCAGTATCACCGAAAGTTCAAGGTTTCCGTCAGGGTTCACTCTTGGTGTTGTCCATTCTATGGGTTTGCACAAATGTGTGACATGTTATCCATCATTCTAGTATCATATGGGGTAAATTCATGCCCTAAATGAGGATCACAGTGTTTTCATTGGCTGAAAGCTCCTGATAGATCAAGGACTCTGCAGATAGACTATATTTTTCTTTGGGGCTTGTTGACAGCACACTTGTGTGATAGGATGGGTGAAACGGTGGTTCTGAAAGTTGGATGTTACAGAGTCTTACTCTTCACCCATACTTGGCGTCAGCGCTCTGGTGACAGTGTGCAGGGGTGGGAGTTATCACAGGGTGAGGGCAGCGTGTGCATTGCTGTGCTGGCGCTCAGATTCTTACTTTAGCACTCCAGATCTGGTACGGGCTTCCCAGGTGGCGCTTAGAGTAAAGAGTCTGCCTCCCAGGGCAGGAGATGCAGGAGAAGCTGGTTCCATCCCTGGGTAGGGAAGATCCCTTGGAGAAGGAAATGGAAACCCACTCCAGTATTCCTGCCTGGAGGATCCCATGGACAGAGGACCCTGGCGCGCTACAGTCCATAGGGTTGCAGAGTCGGACACGACTGAAGCGACTTAGCACACACAGATCCGGTGGGCTTTGTCAGCACGGAAGTAACAGAATCACCAACTACAGAAGCAATACGTTCATTGGAGGGAGAAATGCTTTTGTTGCTAGTCCTACTCACCAACTTCTGTCTGCTTCAGGACATCCTTTTGTATTTCCGCTGCCTGGTGTACTTTGTCTGCCATGGGCACTCTCAAATTTCGCAGCATCCTGGATGATGAATTTGTTTTAAAAAGTGAGCATCCAAAGAAACAGTCACCCAGTCCAGGAAGCAAAGAGAGTCCCATATAGAATAAACCCAAGGAGGAACACGCCGAAACACATAGTCAACTGACAAAAATTAAATACCAAGAAAAAATATTAAAAGCAACAAGGGAAAAGCAATAAATAACATACAAGGGAAGAAGGAGCATCCAAAAAGTATATTCTCTCTAGTTGGGCTAAGATCTAAAGATTATTATAAATAGCACATACCTATTAATCATTGCTTAGTGGGTAAATTCTCTCACTCATTAGAGTTCACAGGCTGGATGTAGTTTCTTGAAATTAGGTCGTTTATTTTGGTCTAAGTCATTGAGGATCAAAGGTCACAAGGAATCCAAAAGCCATTAGTCAGGGTTCTTTTCTGGACCCCTTAGATGTCATTGTGCGAGTCACCCATGGCAGCCCGGGCCTGGCCTGCTGTCAGGGAGCTGGCAGGGTGCCTACTTTATTTCCAGTTTGCATAGATAAAAAGCAGAGCAGCTACTCTCAGAATCACTATAAAAATAAGCTTACATAAAATCTCCATTTGAAATACAGTATGTGTGTGCCCCTGCATGTGTCCTCTTATGGAAACCAGGGGCCCTGGAAATCAAAATTAGGAAGAGAGGCATACATTTGATGGCATCGTGGATTATCCTTTGTTTTGGTGCAGGCATTTATAATTCATTGCGAAGCTAGGGAAGACCAGATTCTCACAAAGAATTGTAACGACAAAGCAAGTGTTTTAATTTGCGAATGTAGAGTAGAATAAGGAAATCGCTTTAGCCGTTGTCAAAAATGTATATTGCCATCCCCTCTTGATAATGTTGAAGTACATTTGGCAGTAATGAGTTTATGTGTATCAGGAGTGGTGGGCAAGAGATGTAGTCAGGTCGATTCATTTACTCCCCCCATTGAGCCCTGTGGGTCTCGGGTCCACACCTTGAAGTGAAAACATCATCAATTACCAAGACGACAGGCGCCCTGGATTTACTCCCTGAAAGAGTTCGTTTTGGACCAGAAACTGTGAGCACTCAGTAACATTCATCAGCGTGCAAGAGAGTGATTGAGTGGGGTGAATTTTCAAGGAAAAGAGGCCAAATTAACACATATGAAATAGTGTATATCTGAATTTTGAAAAATCCAGCTGTAAGCAAGTACCCTGTTTGATTTGAAATGATTATTGAGTACTTTGCATGTGATGCTGCAATGATCATTATACCCCCACTTCACAGATGGAACATTTAATGGAAGGAAGTGGGCTGGAAGAGCCTGAAGATCTACCAGAGGTCTTTGTGTAGGATACAATAGAAACTGGAGAAAAAGTCAGTGCCTTAATGGTCAACCTGTTGGGTGTCACCACTTCCAGACCTTGAGACTTAAAATAGTGGTTTGTTTTTGCTCTTGAAACATTGACTAGATCTGGTGAGAGCTGAGGCAGAAGTCCTCGTGATGTCATCAGGGTCATGACTTTGCCACACTCACTCAAAAGCCATCACAGCTGTTCTATGGCATTGCCCTGCGAGGGTGCCATGCTGCCTCTAAACTCTCCATGGCTCTGATGCCTGTGCTGCTCAAATGTGTGTGGTGGCAGGGAGGGGGAAAGGATTATGTGGCAGCAGGATGAAGACAGGGCTCTTATCTGAAAGATACCTAAAATTGTTTGGTTTGTGCGGAGAGATGGCTGGGATGTTTTCCACAACAGAGTGACCTAATCCCATGCACAGTGGAAGGAGGACCTTCCAAATCTGCTTTTTATTTTTCCCCATCATGATGACTGAAGTTCAGGCCGCAACTACCCTTCTCTTTGAATAACAATATAAATTGGGCCATTCGATTTTTTTTTTTTTTTAGTACAAGTACATTTTGAGTGTTTACTATGTGCAATGCACTGTGTACATCTGGGAACTTTCTACACTCTTTGAAAAGAGCATAGATCTAGTTGGTGTTGCAGTTTGCAAAAAGAACCAGAGTGAGGAGGACAGTTTGGAGACAGTTACAGCAATCAGTTGGGAAGGTTTTGGTTGTGAGAGTGTAAAGAAATGGATGGTGGGGAATTCCCTGGTGGTCCAGGGGTTAGATCTTGGTGCTTTCACTCTGGTGGCCTGGGTTGGATTCAATGCCTTGTCAAGGAAGTAAGATCCTGCAAGTTGAGTGGCACAGCCAAAAAGCAAGGGGGTGGGGGGAGAAGAAGTGGATGGTGGAAAGTATCTTGGAGGTAAACTGGGCATCTCATAAATAGAAACATTCATAGCTGGCTCATGGTGTACATTCATAAGTGCCAGTGATATGCCAAGGTGGGTGCTCTGTGCCATGTGTATAGAGAACTTACAAATAAAAATAAAATGACTAAAAGTCAGTCTGTTTATTATTATCACCATGCACTGGCCATTCTAAATAATATCAGTGAATAAAATGTTCTTCCAGGCTGGGGCAGACTTCCCCTACCCAGCCCCCACCATGGTAGGCCTTGCTAAGCACTTCCATGTTTTATCTCACCAAATTCCCACAAAGGATCCTCTAAAGGAGAGCTTCCTAGTGGCTCTATTTTACTGTTAAGGAAATCAAGATTTGGAGAGATTAAACAACTTGCCTGCAGTGGCATGGCGAGAAGCAGGGACTGGATTTTAACTCCAACCCATCTGACTCTCAGGCCTGTTTTCATAACCACTCATGGGGAGACATTTGGTACAGAAGACATTCAAAGGTGATTTCCCTGTTTCACGCTGGCAGTTCCGGAGCTGGAGTCTCTTCCAGGGAAGAAGGAAAGTTAGAAGGAGGAACTCGTTTTAGGGGAGGGTGGGGAGTTCAGCATGGGGTACCTGTGATTCTAGTGATGGTGGCACATCCTCTTGAGTTGTGTGGTCAGTAGTTGGAAATGGGATGGCTGTGGCTTTGGTGAGAGCACAAGGCTTAGTGTATCCTCCACCAAAGCTAGAGATGGAGATGAATCATGGACCCAGAGAGCACGGAGAGAGAAAGGGAGCAGAATTCAGGCAATGCCTCGCTTTAAAGGCTGTCTGGAGGAAAAACTAGAGAAAGAGACAGAGGGGCAGGCAAGAGGTCTGTCCAAAGTGGAGGTGGCCTGCAGTCATCTCTGGGGACCCTTCTAGCTCCAGTACATTAATTCTAAGAAAAGGAAGGAAGGTCCAATGATGAGAAGGTCAGAGTTGATTCCCAAATAGAACCCATCATGGTCCCAAACTGTCTCCCCTTTCTGTCATCCTCATCCCAGCTAACAGCATCACCATGGATCCAAGAGCTCCAGGAAGGAGCCTCAGAGTCAGCCCTGAAGGTTTCCTCTTTTCCCCGCTTCACAGATAGTTGCTTACTCCCTGAGTTCCATTAATTCTCCCTCCTAGACACATCTCCATTCTCTTATCCTTGTCTGGTCCCGCTGCCATAGCCTCCTTGTCTTCTGCTTACCCATTTCCCTAATCAGCCTCCCTGCCTCTAATCAATGACAATTGTTAAAATTGATTCCTTATAAGCAACCCCCATTTTGCCAGTTGAGTGATTTTTCTGAGCCAGATCTCACCCCTACTTGAAATCTTGTAATATCTCCCCATTGTCCTTAGGATGAAGAAGGCAATGGCACCCCACTCCAGTACTCTTGCCTGGAAACTCCCATGGACGGAGGAGCCTGGTAGGCTGCAGTCCATGGGGTCGCTAAGAGTCAGACATGACTGACTTCACTTTCACTTTTCACTTTCATGCATTGGAGAAGGAAATGGCAACCCACTCCAGTGTTCATGCCTGGAGAATCCTGGGGATGGGGGAGCCTGGTGGGCTGCTGTCTATGGGGTCGCACAGAGTCCGACACGACTGAAGTGACTTAGCAGCAGCAGCAGCAGCAGTCCTTAGGATACAACATCCTCAGCCTGCCATTCAAGGGCTCTTGAAGTCAGACACTGACCCACTGAGCACTCAGGCTCCTCTTTCCCCCTTTCTACCCGTGCTTATCCCCAACAGATGCTAAGTGGTCCTGCACTCTGCACTCTGGCACGTGCTGTTTCCTCATCTGGAACCTCCATGACCCCTTTTCTACTTCACCCTTTTTGTTGCATCCTTAACATCTTATCTCAGATGTCACAGCTTGGAGAAGCCATTGCTGGTTCTTTCCAGGAGAAAGGAAAATGGCCCCTGCCTCCAGATCCATAGCACCTTGATGGTCATCTGATAGAGAATACTTGTCATGGTGACTGTTTATTTATGAACTGCCTCCCTCATAAATAAGATGATTGACTCTTTCACCTCTGTATCTTCAGAGCCATAAGAGAGATGCTTGATGATATTTATTGACCAAATGCAAGAGCAAAGTTTCAATATAGAGGCAATCAAACCCTGAGAAGTAGAAAGACTAGAAAAGTTCCTGGTATGGGGATGAGGAGATCACCAGTGACCTTTGAAAGACCTGTTTCAGGCCTTTGGAAGAGAAAGAAGCTGTATTCTGGGGCATATGGGCAATGTGACAGTAGAGGCTTGCAATTGATTAAGGGGTAATATACAAAGGGTTACAATTTGGGCAGGAGCAGGAGGAAGTGATAACAAGAGGGAAAAGTTTCTCTCTTTTTTTAATATTTAGGAGGAGGAAGATTTGAACTTTACACATAGCATACAGCTGTCTTTCATGGAATTGCTACTGTGTTCCATGTAATTTGTTAAAGCCCCAGCCTAATTAATTACTTAGGCAATAGAGCAGGAACTTTTGAAGATAAATGTAGAAAAGAACTGATTAATGTAGCAAGGATCAAGAGCAAGTTGGCAGTAGAGGGTTAGTGGGGAGAGTGATGGGATGGCATCTGAGAGCGTGGACTTAGCACCAAGTGCGAACCAGGAGCGGAGAAGGCAATGGCACCCCACTCCAGTACTCTTGCCTGGAGAATCCCATGGACGGAGGAGCCTGTGGGCTGCAGTCCATGGGGTTGCAAAGAGTCCGACATGACTGAGTGACTTCACTTTCCCTTTTCACTTTCATGCATTGGAGAAGGAAATGGCAACCCACTCCAGTGTTCTTGCCTGGAGAATCCCAGGGATGGCGGAGCCTGGTGGGCTGCTGTCTGTGGGGTCGCACGGAGTTGGACACGACTGAGGTGACTTAGCAGCAGTAGCAGCAGCAGAGAACCAGGAGAGGAAGATGAGGGCAGGGAAGTTTAGAAATACACAAGAGATGGGTTTGGGGTACTCTTGCCCTCCTAGTTCTGTTAGCAGACCAGGAGGCAAAGTCAACTGCTAAGTGTCCCAGGAGTAGGATTGGGAGCTAGAAGAGAGTGGGAGTCATTTGGAAAAAATTGCTGTTGGGAACAGAGTAGACAGACCAAGAAAAGGAAAAAAAAAGAAAGAGTAAAGAAGATAAAAGGACTCTCACAGTGCAGTTGAGAGTACATGTATAAATTGAAATAACAAGACACCACACTGTGACCAAGTCACCACACTGTGACTGGCTAGACTTTTCATAGATACGTTTCACCATCAGCTTGCTTTTCACATGGTAAAGTTAAGGCAAAATAATGATTTTTAGTGGTTTTCCACAGGAAAAATAATTGCATTTTCTATTCTTTAAAAATTTGTCTCATGGGGCAGATTTGTTGAGTTGCAATATGAACTACTTAAGTTCTTACTATCATGTACAGGTTGGTGAACTTGAGATTGCATTAAAGGCTTTATCTCAGTTTTGGAGGAAGTTATCATGCAATTACTGTACATTATCTTTCAGTGCTGGTTGTATGAGAAGTTTGCAAACTTGTTATTGATAACCTTTGAACCTGAGTTCAACAAAAACCATGCAAATGCAGCTGTCTACTAAGATAAAATTTCTTTTCTTCCCATGATATGTGAGAAAGGAGGATTTTAAATTTAACTACAACAAATCAACACAGTATTTTAAAACACTGGAGCAAAACTGTAAAGGTTAACAAGTAAAACAGTATCAGGTATGCTTTTTAAATCATGCCTCTGCCAGAGGCCTAATCTTTAATAGTGGACAGGAAGGGTGGCTGGCTTGAATAGATTCCTTTAGATTTGCGAGTTGAAGTTGAATTGATCTTGACATCACTCCAGAAGCATCTACTATTGTCATTTTGTTTTGATGGTAAATGAAATACACCTGGTTTCATGAAATAACACAGCACCCCACACATAATGAGCAGCTCATTGTCGTATATAAAAAACAATTGGCTCAGTGCAATTGGCTAGTCACTGATGACTCATGTGAAGGGTTGCTGTTTAAATAGAAAGGACTACTGGCATGCGGACATACTGAAAGAAGATAGATAGATGGATGGATGGCTTATTGGTTTTTCAAATATGGTTCAGGAAAAAAATCTAAGAATAAATCTCCTATTGCGCACTGCAAGGCAATGTCATGACAACGTCGGAAAGCCAACTCCCGGTAGCTGGTTTACTGCGGGCATCTCTGCCCTTGTCTTTAGGATCACCAGAGTGCCATGTGCGCAGCCACACAATGCATAAAGGCGTGGGTCATTTCTAGGACAGATAATTGAACATTAATACTCGCTGACATCGTTGAAGGCATGATATGTCAACCTGACAGAGCCTGTGTGCTTACATCTGCTGATTGGCTGCAGACGAAGGCTCTGTGTGTCAGGATCAGACCCCAGGCCTGACTGCAGCGGGGCCAAGGATGACGCAGCTATTAATCACGAGCTGCCATCTTAGGCCACTACAGTGTCCGCAAAATCACTCTACATCCTGTGTGTGGCTGGTGAATTGCTTCTGTTGTGTTCTAGAGTTTCAAGGTATGGCTCTCGGTAAAAAAACACTTCAGACTTTTGCTTTGTATCATCTCACCAGCATGTTTAATGGGTCAAATACCTCCCTCGCTCCTTCCCTTCCCTCCTCCTCTTCTTTCCTTCCATTCTTCCTTCTCTTTCTTTCGTTCTTTCTCTTTCCTCTCTCTCTTTCTTTTCTGAAAGTAGCCAGAGATTTTGAATAAATGAGCATGTTTTAGGGGCTGACAGGGAGGTTCTGAGGTGGTGTGCCTTTTGTTCCCATGGGAACTGATTTTGATGAGCTCCCGGTGTCCTGATTCATTATAGATATCCAGTGTAATGAAGAAATCAGACAAGAATTAAACTGAAGTTACTTGCTGTGATTTATTTTTTTGATTCTCAACAAAATATTAAACCCCGTAGGCAGATTTCTGAACAGAGGAAAAAGAGGTTTATGCAATTATTTTCTTATCCTCGAAATCACATGAGCAGCACCTTCCTGCCTCATTTATAATAAATCTTTAGTGAGTTAATCCCATTGCTTCAGTAATTCCACAGCTGACGCTTTACTGAACATGTAACCATTCAGAGGAAAGACATGAACAATCATAAGACCCAATCGTGCCTTCTTAAATTTGTGGTACTCTAGCGGTAGTTACTCTGTGTAGATTTCCACTGCATAAAGTGGTATGAAGTAGGGCTCCTGAGTGTAGCCATTATCACATATTGGTTAACATCACGGATTTTTAAAATCCCGGTTGCATTGGAGCCATGGGGGAAAAAAAAGCTTTCATCTGTAAAATCTAGTTTCCCTTTGTTATTAAAATAAATGAAGCCATTAAACAAAATATACTCATATAATACTCGAGTTCATCATTTGGCATCATCTGAATGACAGAATTTTGCATTTAAAAAAAATCAGGGCTGCCACCTTAGAAGATTTTATATAAGGTACAGATTTGAATATGCTAGAGGTTTCTGAAACTTTATGCCTTATTACATACATTTTTCTCTTTAGTTTGCCTATTTATCTATTTATCTGGACCTCCTTAAACAAAAAGCAGAATTCTGTTTAAGCAGGCTGAGAAAATAAAATGACAGCACCACCCCATCTCCAACCTCCAGAAACCTATGACCAAATGAATTAATCGTAACTATTGATGAGATCCTGTTGTGAATGTGCTGGAACTGAAAGAATTTCTAGATACTTTTATTTCCAAAGGTTTGTTTTTAATTACAGTGGCATTTGGTTGGCATGCAAGGGTGAGTTCTCACTCTTGATCTAGCCTAGCTGAAGCCCAGGCCAAAAGATTCTCTGCTCCCTTTTCTCGAGAGCACACTTTTCTGCCAAATGTGACGCTCATCCCCTGCCAAGGAAGGTGGGCGAACTGCCACCTCTGACTCCCAGCCACCAAAAGACAAAGGCTCCCAATGCCCCTATATCCAGTGAGCCAGAATGGGCCTCACACCTTGAAGGTTCCAGATTATTGATTTTTTCCCCCATAGACTTGATATTATGGAATATTTTCTCAGTGACTCAGTTTGTCCCCAAGGGTGGCTTAGGCGCTTACAGAAGTGCGTGAACCCTTGCAGGCCACCAGAGGGTCGTTTGAGCGTCCTTACTCTTCTGTCTGAGGCCTGAACACATCTACAATGTCTCACCTACTTAGTGTTTTCTTTTATTACACTTGTTTAGTATGAATATAGTAATTATTTGTTCACTTCTGTTTGAAGTTCAAATAAATTCAAGGGGGTTGTAGCTGCATATAAAACATCTGATAGGGAAAATGTGGCCTCCCTTCTTCTATCAGTACCTACTACAGGATTTCTAGAGAATGCATACATCCTCCATATAAACTGTATACATTGAAAATGCAGGGCTTCCAGAAGGCTTATGAAGAACTTCAAGATGGCAATACCAGCAAATGAAAACAGACATGGGGCTTTTTTGTGTGGGGGGCCCTGTGTGACTGCCTTTGAAGCTGCCCTGTCTTTAGATATCTTAGAAGTGATTATCTTAATAAAGAGAATTGTAAGAAAACATTAAAACCTAACAAACACTAGAAAAATAAATTTCAAGGATTACCTAGTCAGACCTTCTTCCCTACAAACTGAGAAAAAAAAATTATTTATATATAGTATGTTTAGTTAGATTAGCCCAAACTTGCAACCTTGCATGACCTTGCATGTCAAATTTATCTACGCTTTACTAAGCCCTCCATCCGGGCCAGCCACTATGCCAAGCGATTCAGTGTCTGTTGTGTCATTTGACCCCTGCTGGTTTTGTCATCCTCATTTTCACTGATGAGGAGGCTGAGGCTCAGAGACTTGAAATGCCTTGATCAAGGTCACCCAGTTCGTGTGGGTTCCTCAGGACTTGAGCTTCAGTTATCTAGCTCAATCGGTATACCTAATGGCACCTCTTGAAACCAATAACTCTTAAAATGTTTTCATTTAGATTTGCTGTTTGTCAATGTATAACCACATCACTGAAGCAGAAATGGACTTGAGGAGCACTCCCCTGACCTGCCCAGGTTAATGGCTCTCTACACAGGCCCAGGTCCTCCTAGGAAGACTTCTAGGAGTAGGGGAAATTAAGCCTCTTGTATATGTTATTAGCAACCTCACATCACACATGAAATGGCAAGGAAAGACACATTAAATAAAATAAGATTGTCTAGTTGTTTCAAAGAGAAACAAACTACTTAGTTGTTGGGTAGTGAAGTGAAAGTTGCTCAGCCATGTCCAACTCTTTGTGACCCATGGACTATATAGTCCTTGGAATTCTCCAGGTCAGAATACTGAAGTGGGTAGCCTTTCTCTTCTCCAGGGGACCTTCCCAACCCAGGGATCGAACCAGGTCTCCCACATTGCAGGTGGATTCTTTACCCGCTGAGCCACAAGGGAAGCCCAAGAATACCAGAGTGAGTAGCCTATCCCTTCTCCAGTGGATCTTCCTGACCCAGGGATCAAACCAAGGTCTCCTGCATTGTGGGCAGATTGTTTACCAACTGAAATTTCTCTTTCCCAAAGCCTGTTGTAGAAGGGACAAATGCCATTATTCAAGACCTTTTAGCACTACTTAGATTATGTATGTACATTTTGTTAGAAATGATGACAGTCATTTTGAAAGATGTTCTGCTTTATCTGATTTTAGTCTGAGTTTTTGTTTCACCCTTTGTGTATAGACCAGTGCATGTTTACACAGTAAAACAGAGGCTGGACCCATGTTAGCTTTCATTGTAGAGGCCAACTCGTGGTAGCTTTCTGAAAAACATGGCTCCAGTTCTTTATCTTATCATTACAAGATTAACTTTGAGCTTCATAAGAGTGTAAAGAGAACTAGATTGAGAAGTTAGAGCCTGAGCTCCAGGCCTGTGAGCCACAACTTCCTGCTATATAACCTGCCACGTGTGCACTCTGAGTTTTATTTTTTCGTCTATAAAAGGAGGCAGCTTTACCCATGCTGTCAACCTGACCAAGTAAGTGTAAGACTCAAATTTCATGAAATATAATAAAGGTCTTTGAAAATGTGAAGTGTTATACAAATATAGAGGACATAAAAGCTCACCCAAACGCATAGCTTAAAAAAAACCACTTCAGACTGGCTGTTAACTTTTTTTTTGTTAGTTTGTTTTTTATCAGATTATATTCCATTGTAGTTTATTACAAGATATTGGGTATAACTTCCTGTGCTATACAGTAAATCCTGTTGCTTATCTGTTTCATATAGAAGAGTTTGTATCTGGTAATCCCATACTCCTAATTTGTCCCTCCTCCCCTTTTGGTAACCATAAGTTTGTTTTCTATTAATATATCTGTGAGTGTGTTTCTGTTTTATGTATAGATTTGTTTGTATTATTATTTTTAAAATATTTATTTATTTATTTGACTGCTCCGGGTCTTAGTTGTAGCATGTGGGATCTGGTTCCCTGACCAGGAATTGAACCCCAGGCCTTTGCATTGGGAGCACAGAGTCAGCCACTGGACCACCAGGAAAGTCCTTGTATTATTTTTTCACACATAAGTTATATCATATAGTATATTTGTCTTTCACTAAGCATAATACTCTCTAAGTCCATCCATGATTGCTGCAAATGGCAGGATTTCATTATTTTTTCTGACAGAGTAACGTTCCAATATATATATGTATATATACACATCCATCCTCTTAAGTCAACCTGTTGATGGGCAGTTGGGTTGCTTCAATGTCTTGACTATTGTAAATAGTGCTGCTATGAACATTGGCATGCATGTATCTTTTTGGAGTAGAATTTTTGTTTTTTTTCTGGATATAGACTCACGAGTGGAATTGCTGGATCACCTGGCGGTGCCATTTTTTAGTTTTTAAGGATCCTCTATGGAGAAGGCAATGGCACCCCACTCCAGTCCTCTTGCCTGGAAAATCCCATGGATGGAGGAGCCTGGTGGGCTGCAGTCCACGGGGTCACTAAGAGTCAGACACGACTGAGTGACTTCACTTTAAATTTTCACTTTCATGCATTGGAGAAGGCAATGGCAACCCACTCCAGTGTTCTTGCCTGGAGAATCCCAGGGACGGGGGAGCCTGGTGGGCTGCCGTCTATGGGGTCGCACAGAGTTGGACACTACTGAAGCGACTTAGCAGCGGCAGCAGCAGCATCATACTGTTTTCTGTAGTGGTTGTCCCAGTTTACATTCCCCGTTAACTTTGAGTACCTTTATTTCTGTCCCCTTTATCTTGCCATCTTGTTGGTGAAAGGTCCAACTCTTTATCCCACTCATCTAAGATGCTCCAGGAACGTCTGTGGGCTCTTTGAGAATGCCACAGAAAAACATCCACAGCCCTGTCAGCATTTCCCTGTCCAGGTAGACTGCATGGCCGAGGAAGCATAATTTGGGAAACAAATACTGGGGATCTGCCCAAATTTTGACTAAGACTCTTCCCTCCTCTGTAATCCACTCTGGAGACAGACAGTGAATTCACATCAATAAATGCTTTGGGGAGTTAAAAGGGGTTTGCTTTAAAAGGTTCATAAAGATAAAGGTAATCTTATTACTAAGACAATTTAAAGTTTTTAGTTTTTTTTTTTTTTTTTTCCTTAAAGGGAAATTCTCTTTAGTTTGATTGCAAGGTAAGAGTTTTATTGCTAACCAAGATAAAGTATAGTGCTGAATAATCTCTTAAATTAAAAATTGAAGTATATGTTACAGAGAATAGAGATAATTAAATAGCTTAGACTACAGTGGGTAAAGGGGAAAGAGTTTTCATAAAAATTAGCTAAGCAAAGGTATATTGTGTTAGAATCTTAACTTCAGATTAGGGTGCTCTGCTATTTGGCATACATTGAATTGATAATGCCTGTGTGTTAAAGAATTCTGGTTGTTTCTTTGCCTCTCTCACAGCTTATAAAAATGCAAGCAGACTCACCTAATGAATATTAATAGGAATGATGTGTAGATAATACATAAACCCCCTGAATCTGTGGACTTTGGATGAAGTAGTCAGAAAGGATTTCTGTGGCTTTATTTAATACCAAATTTACATACTTTTAAAGAATAAACATCATCTTAATATTTTAATATCAATATTCCAAAGTGGAGATTTTAGTGAAATAAAAAGCTTAATTTTCCTTCCCTGAACATTATATTCACCAAGGGCTGCATTTTGAGAGACAGGAAACTGTTAGCTAAAAAAGAAATTAACTTAATCCTCCTTCATTAGGTTCCAGTCTTTTTTTTTTTTTGTTACTTAGAGACAAGTATTAATTATATCCACAGCAATGCAGAGCATGTTTTACACTTTTGTTGTACAAAAGAACTACAGTTGTTAAGGTGTCAGCAAAAGAAAACCAGAACATTGATAAATACTGATACATTTTTTTCCCCTGAAATCTTCTCTGACTCCTGAAAGTAAATTTCACTCAGGTGTCTGAACAGCATTTTAATTCATTAACAGCAGAAATCTACACGTGATCTTTGAAAATATCAATCCACTAGCTAAACAATATTTTTCCAGCTAAGGTAATAAACACGACAGCTAAGTGGGTGGAAGAGATCTCAGATGACAGTACATCCCAGTTCTTTTAGAAAGCCTAAAAGGTGGGCATTTTGTTTTCAAGTTGGTATTTTTTTGGATAGAACTTTTACCAAATGCATGGCAAATCTCAGTGGTGTGTGTTATGTAAAGCATATGCTTTTTCTCTCTTTGGCATTGTGAAAAGACGTTTTCGATTTTAGCTTTACAAAAGGGGGGAAATCATTAAAATGTAGTTTGTATCATTTCAGTCCGTTATTTGTCATCTTTATGGCTGTTCTGTAGTTTTCATGGCACCTTTAATGGTAAGCTTGGTCAGGAGAGGTGAGCGGGAATGTGCACAGACTTGGCTGCGGGTGCCGCTGACAGTGTCTGCTAGCTGGGCTTCAATCCACGTCCCTGTAGATTTTAATGTCCCCACAGACTGCTGGCAGCCTGCTTCCAGCTGTGGCAGGCATGATGCAGTGAATTGCTTTTGAATGTTCTTTACTCAAATAGGCAGTAATTACAAGCTTAAAGAGGTTTAGTGGTCCAGTAAACTACATAATCACCCCTGAATTAGCCTGGGCTCATCAGTCGCAGTCCAGCAAGCTCGAGTCTGCTGTTTGTATGCAGCCTTGATCACATAGCAACCTGATCAGCAGGTGTGGAACAGCCAGAGTCCCCCATAAACACAACTGTCTACTGGGGACAATGATCTCTAATGAGATGAGGCTACACCATCACTGTAATTTAAGTGGGAAAATTAGCACTAGAGAATGAGTACCAGTTCCAGGGGTCTTTAGTCATATTGGGAGCAGCACGAATTCTCCATCTCTCTCCCTAGCTTTCTCTTTCTCTCTCTCAAGACATCTTCTCAACAAGTGCACTGGTTTTGTTTCTCACTTATGGATACTTTATTCTTTCTACAAGTGTTTTTCCTCAATATTTAATGCTGGACAAAGTGTCCGTAAAGGCAATAATGACGACTGTCAACAGACTAGTTCCAAGTGTTATCGTTGTATTTCATCTTCCTGGTCTTTTCTCTTCATGGTTTCAAAACTCTTTTGCTCTGATTTTTAAAGTGGAAAAGTGTTCTTCGGGTTGGGGCTAGGTCTCCTTGTAGCTGGCACGCTCAGCAATAGTGGAGATGAGCTGTATATAGTTTGGAAAAGATCCTTACTTTATTGAAGTTTATTTTATAAACTGGTCATGAACTTTCTTTTCAGAAAAGTGGTCTAGGATGGTGTGCCATTGTTTTATTTATTACAGTGAAATTCTTGGGGAAGGCTTGTATGTCGAAATAGACTTCTCTATTCTTTCTTCAGTCCTATGAGATGGAGAACTTGAATTTTATTACATTGCAGTTGGAGGGTGGGAAGGGAACTTTTGCAACATGTAAACCCAAAACAACATAGAGTGGGTTTTGAAGAAACTTCAAGGGAATTTGTACATGCTAAGAAAGACAAACAGAATAACCCAGGAATGAAGAACTAGGTTTCTTAGGGTCAAATCCCAACTTCCTCCTATTTGCGTGTAACTTAAACTGCACCTCAGTTTCCCCATCTGTAACTTCAGGGTAAACACACTGACCTCATAGACTTATTAGAAGGATTAAACAAGTAAATACTTGTAAAGTACTGAGAACATTGCCTGGCACAGTGTAAGCATTATAAAAATGTCAGTTAAATAAATAAAATCTACACTGCTTTTGGGATTTGTAGAACTGAGTGAGAAGGATGAACAGTTGTTGAATGGGGCTGCTAGTCTTCTGATGTTTATCTGAAGTCTTCTATTTATAAATGCTAGTTGACGCATTTTGGGTGTCTCTAACTTCAATATGCTATGCTATGCTATGCTAAGTCACTTCAGTTGTGTCTGACTCTGTGCAACCCCATAGACGGAAGCCCACCAGGCTCCCTCGTCCCTGGGATACTCCAGGCAAGAACACTGGAGTGGGTTGCCATTTCCTTCTCCAATGCAGGAAAGTGAAAAATGAAAGTGAAGTTGCTCAGTCGTGTCCGACTCTTTGCGACCCATGGACTGCAGCCCACCAGGCTCCTCTGTCCATGGGATTTTCCAGGCAAGAGTACTGGAGTGGGGTGCCATTGCCTTCTCCTAATTTCAATAGCACTCATTCATTTATACAACAAATATTTATTGGGCACAGCACTGGGCTGGTTGCCTTGTAAATGGCAATAGCATTCCTGTGTTTTTATTAGTATTCTACTAAAATGAAATGGTTCCAAATGTAATTTAACTCATATTTGATTAAGAATAACATACAAAATGAAAGTAATTGGTAGAAAAACACACAATTAATTTCAAAGCAGACAATTTAAGGCATATTGTAATGCAGTTGGATGGAAGAGCAGGCATTTATTTCTATAATCTTTAAAGTGTTCTTGTATATAACCTACCCTCATTCTTATGTTTATAAGCAACACGAGAAGAATGAATAAAGTGATGGATGTATTAGTTTCCATTGAGTTTTGTATCTTGTAACAAAATTTCCTATTACTTCCATTAACAGAACTGAGGTGTAGACCCATACACATTAAGATAATAGCTTCTTTATAAAATGAGTAGTATTCATCATCTATATATTCATGATTAGCTCATCAGAAATGAGTGGATTGGCTCCACCCAGCATTTAGAAAACAAAAATAATTTGGAAGTGAATTTTCTCAAATTGTATGGTATCACCAAGTTTCAAATCCCAGCTCTATTACAGACTGTGTGAAGAGAAAGTTATTTGTCCTTTTGGTACTCCAGTTTCTTCATCTGTAAAATGGGTATAATAATCGAGCCTCTCTTAGAATGTTTTGTGGAGATGAAGTGAGTTCATGCATGTGAAGGATTTGAAACACTGCCTGTCACATCCTTACTTCTTAATGTATGTTGCCATTACTGCTTCGATCACTCTTACTAATACTACTAAGCTGCTATTTAATCAAGTCCCTTTGGATGGATGCTGGAGGGAAAATATGGGGAAGGGTCCTGATGAACTAACTGCCACCTCATAGCTCCTTCCCTGCCCCTTGATATTTGCCTGCAAGGCAGAAGCAGTGGCAATGCGAGCTGGGAGTGGAGGGGAGGAAGGAGGCAACTCTCCCTGGATCTAGACTATTAAAACTGCAGAGAAACAGTCACCACTCACCACAATGGGGAACTTTGTTCATGTTCCATTAGAATATGTTTTTGGTTTTACAATGTTTAGCTTAAAAAGGGAATGGAGAGATGGGAAAGAATCATCAGTGAAAATGTAGCCAAGTGGAGAAACTCAGAGGGAGGCCGACCTGGCTCCAGATCTGTGTAGCTGTGAACCTTTGTGCACGTTTTGGGACCTAGCCAAGCCTCAGCTTTCTCATCTGTACAGTGGAACTGAGCATAGTCCCCACTCCTAGGGTTATAAGAGTATATCTGGGTAATGCATATGTCCTACTGACAATCTGGAAGTGTTCAAATGAGCTGTTATTTAAAGTGATTCAAAAAGGACACACAAAAGAAGCATGTTTTCTCCCCTATTCCCACCCCTACCCCCATCCCCTACTCCTCTTACCCTGTTTTTCTTATAGGTTTTTCTGTGTTTCCTTTTATAGCTATGGTTTCCTACTAAGAGAATCAATATTCAGGAGATTCATTAATAATCATATCTGTTCAAAATAATTTCAGCACTCTTCATGAATTTTAATACTTTTAGAAGGATATAAGTAATTGCTAATTTAGAGTCTAAATTTTATATCTTTAATGCATATATTTAAAAATACTCCTGGAACATATCTATAGCTACTGAAGAATAGATCTTAAACACGGTTATTATAATAGAGTTGCAAGCAACTTAAAAAAAGTTCCCAATTCAGAGGATTATGAATGTAGTCTAATGTAGTATGGTTTTTTTTTCTATGTGATGTTTTTATTTTATGTTTGATGGATATTTATAAGAAATTAAAAGACCAGATAGATGAGACAGGGAATGCATTGTAGTATTAGCCTCTTATAATTAACTCTATAACAACGTTTTCACTGCTGTGTATTGTATAGTCTCATTAGTGCAAAACTGAAGACTGTTATTAAATACTATCCAGTGTTCAATTTTTCCTTCCACACCCATGTCATTTTCATGTGATAAGATCAAGTTTAGAGATTCCTACCTGACCTTCCTGCTTGCACACTTCCTACTAGCAACTTCTTATAACCACTGCTGGATAGACAAGAAATTGGAGGGTTTGTCTGGAAAATGGCTCGACTGGGCTTCGGAAAAAGCCAGTGCTGAACACAGTCTGAGCAACTAGGCAATCTGGGACCGTTGGTTGAGAATTAAGAAAGCAAGTTGAAATCCTGTAACTTCACTGATGATGTTCCAAACATTTTTGGCTTCTTAGCCAGTCCGGACCCCACCACCGTTCTTCTTTTGATTTCAGCCCGTGTGAGGATGCAGGACTCAACTGCTATGCATTCAGGCTCTGCTCTTCCACTGCACGGTATTCTGCTTTTGTAATGCAAATGGGAGGCACAAAGTGTCTCTTTGATAATGTGCAGTCAGAAGACAAAAAAGCATTCACTGAAACAGTAAAACTAATTCATAAAGCTGAAAGACAATAGGGAAGCATTATGGATTTTTTTAAAGGAAAGAAGTATCCTAGATCAATGTAATTGTCACAGTATAAGCTATTCATAGTCAGTGCAAAAGAGGAAAATGGCTGCAAGTTTATTTAAAGTGGCAGAAGTTTTTATAGGCAAAAAAAGATGACGTTAAACAAATACAAATATATTTGGTTAACAAGCCTCTGCTTCTGCTCTTAGAGGTCACATACATAGCTGGTTATTTTAATTTAGATCTACAGTATTCCCTTAGTGACAAGAACTCAGTAGAAGTTTTAAAAGAACACAGAGATACAATGGTTAAGAGCCATATGGTAGGTTTTTTTTTTTTTTTCTTCTTCTTTAAAGGGAGTATCTCTCCATCACATACCAGAGTTTAGCTCAAGGTCAATTTATATTAATGCATTAAACTTGGCTGTGGAGGAGGCAAAGGGCGGGAGAAAAAGGGATAAAAGAAGTTCCGAAATTGTTCTTCCAACATATTCAGCCAAGCAACAGAACATTGCCTTGATAAGGGTGATATTGGACAGTTGCCATAATTCCTCCTGTTAGATTCAGCTCCCCTGGTACCTATTCCCATACCTTTTAAAGTATAGCATGTAACATTTTGCTTGAAAATTGCTTCCACCTCTATTGCTTTGTTATAGCTGTTTTGCAGTTTCGGTGGAGAGGCAGTTCTGTGTCACAAGAAATTACTAATCTGAGGCTTGAGAAGGGGCAGCGTAGCTTTCCATTATCTCACCAGTGAGCTCTGTACAGGATTATTTTCAAATTTTCTGCTGCCATTACAATGAGCTGTTAGAGTGGGCAAGGCAGTGAGGGAGGGAGCATTATTGAAACTTGGTTACCAGGGTAGATAAGATAAAGTTCATCACTGTCTTGGCATCCACATTTGCAGTCAGGGGTGGAAGATTTGATGAAAGGAGTACATTTGGTCAAGGATATCGTTAAGATAGAAGGCTGGACATTTTCCATCTGTGTGTGCTGAAGAGTTTCTTTTCCCATTAACGCGCATCTCAGAGTGGGCTAGATTGTTTAAAGAAATGTTTTCTTCCAGTGTATTGTAAATTTGTAAATACCAGATAACCAACATCAGGACCTCTTCCCTATTCTCATCTCAACCACAAGATTGGAATTGGACAGAGATAACTTTCTTTAGAGAGTTGCCATTTTCTTCCTGTCACTTTCTATCCTCTCTCTCTGGTAAAAGGACAGTTCAGACTTAATTTTTATGTAAGCTATTTTTAGATTTTTTTTTCCAGACAACCTCTATTTCTACTACACAGGACACATACTCTGGGGATCATTTTATTCTTTGATGGGGTTATTGAGCCATCACTGCTATCCGAGGTCATTATTAGAAGCCACACTGCAGTTCCAGAAACATAGGAAGAGTGGCAAGTGGTATCTATTTCAGCAGGAGATGGGAAAGAAGTCAGGGTGTTGATTATTGAAATCAGGATGGTCATTGAGGGAGTTCTCTCCTTTAGCTCGGGTTCCACTGCCCACAAGCCACTTGTTTTCCCTCTGAGTCCAGCAGCTCTGCTCTCTCCAGGGAAGCCAGCCTAATACATGTGTGCAGGTTTAATGTTGGAAGGGAGGGTCAGCTTTACCCGTACATAATCACTGTTTTATGGCTTTCACTCATTCCTGAGGTGTTAATGCAGATCAAATGGGAAACACTCCAGAAAGAAGCCTTGCAGCTACTGCCCTGCTTCACTCTCCCGTCTCAATCGTTAATTCTTATTGTAAGATCTGAAGTAATTTTGTTTGCTCTCTTAATGCGTTGCAGTTCTCCCAGTGGCCCTTGCATATCCTTTCTCAAATTCCCATCTTGATCAATTGTTTGCAAATAATTAAGCTTTTAAGAGATAATGGCAGGAAGCTAATGTACACAACAAAGGAGAGGTCTCCCGTCACTGTCTATTGGACTGTGGTCAAATTTGCTTTGATATCCCACAGTGATTAGGATGGTTGGTGTATCTGGCAAGTGCAATCCCTCTTTCCTTCACGAGAACCCACTGATCTTTCTTCAACCAGCGTCCTTGCTAGTTAGATGCCATAATAGCAAAGGTGTTCAGGAAAATGGCAAGAGGGGCCTAGCCCTGTGGTTGCAATGGTTTGAAATAAATTTTCTATTTTCTTCCTAAAATGGCACTCCTCCTCTCTTTTGTAACATGACATCTACCTTTGCCCTTCTCATGGTCTCCCTAGCCCTATGGGCAGAGTGCAAACTGGGCTTTGAATGTTTTCACAGCAGCCTTGCCTGTGGCATGTGGGATTTTTGTCAAGTCATTTTTTCTTTTTAAGTCTACAAAGGGGTAACTCAGACTGTCCAGAAAACGCTTATCTAGTAAAGATCATTAGGATTTAAGATAGTTAAACATATTGGATTTCAGTTTAAAAGCCTCCTTTTTTGTGAATTTTTGGCTGAGTGTGGATTAACTACCTGAAGCCGTGGCTTTCATGTGATTCTAGCAATTATGGATTTTTATTTTTTCAGGGAGTGGAAAGTCTGTGGGACACTAGGTCCAAGAACTATCAGAAAAAGAAAAATATCCAGTTGTCTACCATAGACAAAGGTTTAGGAATTTTGTTGATACCTCTTTTTTCCCTTAACAATGACTAGATTATTATGATATTTAATTTCATCCAGGCTCATTCATTTCTATTAAAAAATATATCCTGAACAACTGAAAATTGTTTAATGGAGACAGAGTGCTGGGTCTCCATAGCTTGAGGCTGCCTGGCAATTATGCTGCATGAAATTAGGCACAGTTTGTTCCAATTACTTAAAATCAGATCACATGAAAAGTGACAGAGGGGAAAATAAAAGGGTTGAACTTTCTCATTTTATGATATTTAAATTATGAAATCAGAAACTGCACGATGTAAGGAAACAATCTAAATTTGCGCTGACAATTTGCAGGCCATAGATTGCTCTTTGAAGCTATAATGATTCAGGTGACTTTAAAGATCCAAAGAAAATTTTCCTGACACCCCTTGCATAAATAAAATGTGAATCTCTTTTGCTTTCTAAGAATTTATGTAAAATTTGCTCACAAACAAGCATGCAAAAATACTCTTGAAAACACAGCACAAATAAATGACTGTGACAGTTCTCAATTTTCAAAGTAACTAAAGGTAAATGGCATAAATATTAATTTTTATACAGTTCTGGTCATAAGATTAAAACACAACTAACAAGACAGGGCAAAAGGTGTTACCATTCAGCTGTAGTGAAGAGGGACCATTGACATGTTTATTAATTCTTTCGAAAATCACTGAAAGAAGACCTGGCAAAACTGGAAGCAAATTATATTATAGAAGATGTTACAGATTGGAAATGACTTACGTACATCAGTATACAACCCTATATAGCGAATAGTACCAACAGCTAGATGCTAAAATTTGCATATTTCAGATGGGCTTTTATTACTTAAGAATTGCTAGCCTGGAGAACTCCCAGATGATACAATCAAGGAAAAGTTGTCTGTTGTTCAAAGTCTCATAGTTAGTGAATAGCAGTGTAATTCATACAATCTAGCAGGGTCATATATAACTATGTAGTTTTTCAGCTAGTATAGATGTAGACCTACTATATGTATGTGTATGTGCTTTGTGCTCAGTTGTGTTCAACTCTATGCAACTGCATAGACTGTAGCCCACCAGGCTCCTCTGCCCTTGTAATTTCCCAGGCAAAAATACTGGAGTGGGTTGCCATTTCCTACTCCAGGAGATCTTCCCGACCCAGGGATCAAACCCATGTCTCCTGAATCTCCTGCATTGGTAGGGATTCTTTACTATTGTCCCACGTGGGAAGCCCTAGAACTAGTATTCGCTCTTCAATTCAGAGGATAAGATTCATTTGGCTTGTACTGTGTGGCAAATATTTATGCAACAGGAGTCGTGTTTTAAACCTTGGGGCAGTGAATTGCTTTTAGGTCAGTGTTCAATCATGAGATTTTGCTTGTGATGACTGGCATCCTGGTGAGTAGGGTGATTGTCATCTATGATCTTCACCGATTATGGAGGTGATATACTTTGCTTTGAAAAGAGTGGGTAGCTATTGCTTTTAGGAATGAAGTAAGAAAAGTAGTACTGTGGATCTTGGATTGGAATGTTTATACTTCCTATGGGCTTTGAAAAAAAATCTTATCACACATTTTGATGTTGCATTTTAGTGGAGAGTATCTGTGTATCATGGCAAGTTAGAGCCATTCTTTTGTCTCATCAATATTTACTGGTTTCCTTTATGTGAAGGTCTGGGCTTTAAGGATGGTGAATGAGAAAGTTGAGGGTGTTTGAGATGCTAAATGATTGGGAAAAGACACATGACCAAGGAAAGAAATAATCAGAATGGGTGTTTCTGAGTGTGATGCTTGCTTTTGTGAGGATAAAGCTGGGAGAATGGTGTGAGAATGATAAGGAGGGCTGGTGGAGAGTGGGGAGGGGAGGGCTTGGCATTTGAGCTGAGACTTCACAGTGACATTGGAGTAGGAACTTGTGAGTAGGCACCTACTTGGTGTGTTGGAAGAACAGAAGATGGCTGAACAGAAGGTGAGGTGGGGTGAGGAGAGAGGATACCATCTGGGAGGTGGGTGGGGCTGGATGGTGGTGAGTCTTGCAGGCAAGGTGAGTATTCTGGAGGTTCTTGAAGGGGGACAGGAATGGAGATTCTGAAAGGCCTTGCCACACCCTCCTGTCATGAGGAGGCTTAGATGCTGGATGGAAAGCAGGAAATATGCTTGGGTCATGTCGCTGCCGATCGTGCCAGCCCCTGGCCAGTGTCCTCACCTGTGAAACAGAAGGGACAACAGATTTCATTTATGTCCCTCAAAGGGATATAATGGGGATTAATTACCACTTTGTCTGTAATATACTCGAAGCTCTTAAGAGAGCGGCACTATATTCCATGAAAGCAAAGCCTTATTCTAATTGTGTATTTATTGATTAAGTGACAATCAAGTCACAATGCTTATGGGAAAAATGGCTACATCTCTGCTTGCCACAAAAGAATCCCATGTGTATAGATATAGAACATATTTAAACTTATATATAAGAGCATTGAAGTGGTCATTAACGAGACTTCTAAGCATCTAATCGGACATTATTAATAAGATTGAAAGCTAAGTTAATTAACATTCAATAGACCAGAATTTAATTTCTGATGGCACATACAGTAAAATGGAGAGTTGGGGTGCCCTTTCCCGTTCGTATAGAGAATAGAAGGTTGACTATCAGGACAGTTTTTATGTTGGGAGAGTTTATTGGGGTGCAGTGTTCAAAATAGCCAGTGTCTCAAATAGATGGAAATAGCTTCTAATAGAAGCTGTCCTCAGTTTCTCTCCCAGGCTTTAGAAATGTATATTTCAAACTTAGATATAGTTGACTATTAAATAGAAAGTACCTGTGCCAAAACTAATCTTAGTAGAATTCTAAACATTTTTACAAGAAGTATGGATTCCATTTTATTATCTAATCATGTAATATTTTTTGTTCACTCTTAACTCCTGAGACTTGTTCTTTGCACGCAAAATGTTCTGGTCTTTGACCTTACTACATTGGCCTGTGTTCAGAATCCTAGAGTATGTTGACATTCAGATAGGGAACCAACTTTGGTAGAATTTCATTTGGTTGTGCTTTACAGAAGAGTTGAAATGAATGGTGTTTTTTTTTTTTTTTTTTTAATACACCCACTTCAACTTTGATATGGAGAAGGCAATGGCAACCCACTCCAATACTCCTGCCTGGAGAGCCATGGACAGAGGAGCTTGGTGGGCTATAGTCCATGGAATCTTGAAGAGTTGGACACAACTGAGCACCTTCACTTTCACTTTTCACTTTCATGCATTGGAGAAGGAAATGGCAACCCACTCCAGTATTCTTGCCTGGAGAATCCCAGGGACAGAGGAGTCTGGTGGGCTGCCCTCTATGCGGTTGCACACAGTTGGACACGATTAAAGCGACTTAACAGCAGCAGCAGCAACTTTGATATTGGTATCCAGCAACATGGTGTGTTTTTTTGAGAGGAGAATGTGATGCTAACAAAGTGCTTAGTTTCTGGGGGCCGAGGCTGAGCTTGTTGGTCAAATGGTCAGCTTTAGAAATCTGTGGTTCTAGAAAAATATTATGTCAAGGTGGTACACAAATATTGTATGGTCAAAAAGGATTTGTTATTTGAATCCTATAAAATACAAGGAAGATCCTATTGAACTTTCTGTGTTTGTAACAAGTAAACCTGTTAAAGAATAAACTCAGTATCAAGGTTCTGCAAGTATCCTAAGTAGCTATTTATACACTTCACTAATCTTTGTAATTGGCTGGTCTTTTACTGCCATTAATTAGATGATGTAGTATTCCATTAATAAGAGTGACACACCTCAGCATTTTTACCTTTAATTATAGACCTCAGCAGACATTTAAGTTATTGACAAGATCGCCTCAAATTGCCTGATGTACACATATATATATATTTTTTTAACAGAGCATATGTGTTTATTATTGAATCCCTTGCACCTAGCGTTGCACCTGTTGTGATGTGCACATTGTGTGTTCGGAGCATACAGGTATACACCTATCCTTTTTGTCCTCTTTCAGCACCCTTACCCTTCTGAAGAACAGAAAAAGCAGTTGGCACAAGACACGGGACTCACCATCCTTCAAGTGAACAATTGGTAAGTAATTTGGCTTTGTGTTTACACACAATCTGCTTTCCCCTCTGGCAACCTGCAGCTCTTGTTTTGCATTAAGAAGACACACCCAGTTTTCCCTGGTGGCTTGTTGATCCAAAGGAGAGAACACAGATGAGCCAGAGCACTTACTAGATTAGAAAAGAAAACACCGTACTGTTTTACACCTCCTTTATAAATTGACAAATTTTAGGCATAGTAAAAATGTTTAATGCATTTAGCTGTGGCTATGTAAATGTCTCACTTTTTTTTTATCTTTAAGGATGATCAATAGAAAGAGTAATATCCTTGTTTCTATGAAACAAGAAACTACTATCACATCTGTTAGATTTTAAATTCGCTGAATAACTAAGCTCACTGAGAATTTGTTAGACTGTGCATTCCAGGATGGACACTCTGTCCTTCTTATCTCCCTATGGAAAAAAGAAAAAAAAAAAAGTGTTTCTACTTTGAAGCTGTTCAAAACTTGATGGATCTCAGGGTGTGTAATACTGTTTCTAAGTAAATGTATGAATTCCTGATTTGGGAGAGAAGCTGAGATTATGTACCAAGGATAGCCAACAATATTCTGACTTAATGTATAGCAGTGTGGCAAACAGCCTTTGAGGAAGTATGATTTATTACCCTTTGTGATTGTGCGGAAAGCCAGGTTCATATAATCACCCAGAGCTAGTGTCATATTTGAAGGGTATCGAAATCTGATCTCCTTTAAAACTAAGTGTATCTAATTAATTGTCCCAATATTTTTAGATTAGTGTTTATGATGGGGAAACCTTATCCTCTTTGAAGTAAAATGCAGAAAAGGCCCAAAGCCTGATCGGGGAAAAAGGAGACCTGAGAATGCCAGTCTGCAGACAGATGTGTTTCTTTCTGTTCAATAAGTGTCAAAGATTAATATTACAGAATCTCTGATTACATGGCCTAATCCATTTTGGTGAATACGTTTGTTCCTGATGTCCATTGCACCTACATTAACAGACTCTTCTCTGTTAGAGAGCCTGGGAGCCTTTGGGAGAGATTTCAGATATATTAAGCCCCATTACAGAAAATGTAATTTCTGTCAATATAATCCCATGTATTCTTCAATTTAGTATTTTAGAGATAACAAGCTACTTACAATATATTTGCCTTTGGAGGATTAATTTACAAAGTGCACTATCTTCAAGACACAGACAGACCCATAGAAGCATTGCTTGTAAGGGTTATCAATTTCTGTGACCTTATGGCAGCCTTGGGAGATCAATTTTTGCAGCCCTTTTAGTCAAGTGGATCAGGAACCGACAGAAGACATACTATACCTGAGCATGTTACTGGGAGTCTTGTGGCTGCTGCGGGTTTTTTGCTTGCCTCTTTTTACCTGCAGCTGTATCTTACTTTTCAAGATTCTTGATACTGCATACTTGAACTCTGTCTTTCAAATTGTTCTGGACAGTATTATAGGGCAGACTATCCATTTTGCATGCGCACCTAAATTCCTACATATTTTAAAAGTTAAACTGATGTGGAGGCAATTTGAATACAATGGAGGCTGTACAGATTTATTTCTCTGGGAAATGATCCCCTTTGAGGGCCAAGAAGTGGCTGGGCCAGCTCTCATTAAGGAAGGCAACACGCTGCCCATTCAGGTGAGCTATCATGCACGCAATCTCTCTTCCTCTTCAGTGTTGCTAGAAAACTCTATGCACAAACATTGTTACCAGAGAACAGATTCCAATACAAGCTGCTTGTTACAGGTAGACAGCTTCATGGGATATTTCCTCTGGGTGCTAGGGCAGGCAGACATTCCTGTGGCACAGAGCCGGACACGGCTGTCTTTTCATAGATTCTCTGCACAGTAATCACAGTCGGACTTCCTCGGTTTTGTGATTCAGAAGGAAAAATAAGGACTTTAAGAAGTTATCATACGTACCAGATAATAATTTTTCAACATAGATGCAGACTCTACCCTAAACTTCACTATGATATTCAATTCTGCACAGGCACATAACTTGAAAATCACTTTTCCTTATAACCTGGGATGTAAACCCAATTCTCTTCTCACCTGGCCCCATATACTGTGCATGTGCTCTCTGCTTCTGTATGAAGTTAGAAGTGACCTCTGCTGGCACTTCAGTGCTTCACATTTGGCAACTGTTTCAACTCTACAACAGCTTTGTGGTGGACGAAGGATCCTCAGCCTCTGTTAGAAACCAAACCACACAGCAGCAAGTGAGAGATGGTGAGTGAGCCAAGCTGTATTTACAGCCGCTCCCCATCTCTCGCATTACCACCTGAGTTCCACCTCCTGTCATATCAGCGGAGGCATTAGATTCTCACAGGAGCTCAGACCCGCCTGTGCTTGAGTCGTCCTGAAACCACCCGCTGCTGACCAGTCTGTGGAAAATTGTCTTCCACCAAATGGGTCCCTGGTGACAAAAGACTGAGGGCTACTGTGGTAGAGAAATTCCCCTCCAGTAGCTGAAATTTGTTAGAGAAGTTGTTTCTCTTAAATTCGGTGAATAATGACATTCCCATGTTTAATTTGAATTTTTAACGGTGTATTACTTTTCATCCATACCTTCTCCTTTTATGGAACGGATAACTGATTTCTTTTTCTCTGGACTTTGAGTTGCAAATATGAGGCAAAAATGGGGAAACCCAGATGGCACTGTATTGAAACCCAAGATGCGAGAGAATCTTAAATGATGATAGCAGACTTGAAGATGAAATAACACAACTACAAAGTGGGGTTCATTTTTCTTTATCATAATAAAAAAATTATACAGAGTTTTTTTGAGAGCCTTTTCCCATATTGGAATGTCAAGCCCACATTACCTCACTCTGGAAATAATAATTTAAAAAAAAAACACTTCATAAGTATTTTAGCATTTCCCTTTCACTTCATTTAGGCACAACATTTAAAATTGTGTGTCTTCCTTTTTGGATATTTTAAGACTTGTTAACACACATGTACATTTTGTACAAACTATGAGTCACTATTGAAGACATTTAATAAAATGCTGAAGGGCAGTTTGGGTGTAGATCAGTCATAATTATTGGCAGCAACATAATGTATTGAAATACAAATATGAATGTGAAAAATATAAACTCATGTCGAGTTGTTAGCTTGTCATAGAAACCCTGGCCGATGCAGCTTGAAGTTAGATTTTGACAGAAAAATGAGATGAGAAAAGTTTGATTCATTGTAATAATTCTTTCATTCCCTCGCTGAACTAATTTTGCCCCTTTTTAATTGAATTGACATAAGTAATATATACTACCTGCCTTGGCTGACCAAGGACAAAGCAGATGGGATTTGGTGGGGAGAGGGGATCACAGGGAGAATTTAAATGTAAAACAAGACAGATTTGATTCATTAAGAGAAAATTTGGATTAAAAGAAATAACTTTTAACTTGTATGTTTGGTCTATGTATCAGAGTACAAACAGAGAGGAGAAATCGTAAAATGGTTGGTACTAGCCCTTTGTAGGAATTGGGCTCTGGGATGGAATGTGACATTTATTAGATGAGACATTGTAGCAAAAATCTATGCCAAGACTTTTTTGAGAATTGAGGCAATTATGCAAATAATTTGGGTAAAACTATTTTACCTAAATTATCCAGCCATTTGAGGTAACTGCATGTTTTTTAAAAAAATCAACCTCCATAACTAATTGCCTAAATATTTCTATTAGCATGTTATGGTAGACTTTGACTTAAAGCATAATAATTTTTAAAATATATTAATAATGTGTGCTATAAATGTATGTATCTTCTTCCTTTTCTCTCTCACTCCCAATTATGTTTTGAGCCAAAAATGATAAATAATAGCATTTGATGCCTTTGTCTTTTTGTTGTTTCATTGTTGTTGTGGTTGCAATAAATACTTCAGTTATATCAGCGTAAAACTATTACTAATATGTTGACTGTCATTTAAGTGGAAACTTCTTAAATTCTTAGATTAGATGGTTATGTAGACCTTTTCATATGAAGGTAGAACTTTGAAGAAAACAAACACACATATGCACAATGTCAATTCTAGGTTCTTTTCTCTCCTGAATACACCAACTTTATTCTTTTATATTGAAAATATGAGTGTCAGTTCAGTTCAGTCGCTCAGTCGTGTCCGACTCTTTGTGACTCCATGAATCGCAGCACGCCAGGCCTCCCTGTCCATCACCATCTCCTGGAGTTCACTCAGACTCACGTCCATCGAGTCCGTGATGCCATCCAGCCATCTCATCCTCGGTTGTCCACTTCTCCTCCTGCCCCCAATCCCTCCCAGCATCAGAGTCTTTTCCAATGAGTCAACTCTTCACAAGAGGTGGCCAAAGTACTGGAGCTTCAGCTTTAGCATCATTCCTTCCAAAGAAATCCCAGGGTTGATCTCCTTCCGAATGGACTGGTTGGATCTCCTTGCAGTCCAAGGGACTCTCAAGAGTCTTCTCCAACACCACAGTTCAAAAGCATCAATTCTTTGGCGCTCAGCCTTCTTCACAGTCCAACTCTCACATCCATACATGACCACAGGAAAAACCATAGCCTTGAATAGACGAATGGTCAAATAAAGGCTCCCTTATATGTTTTCACAGCCATGTTGCAGACTTGGGAATTCCATATGATGAAAACTTGTGCCTGCAATTGTATCTTACTTGCTGCATGCCTCAGATCCCTCCTGCCTCAGCAGAGTTCTGGCCTAGAGTGTAGTGAATAAATGTTACATTGTCTTTGTTTATCCCTTCTCATCTGTGCACTTTCCCATTAAGGCCTAATGTTCCATGATTACTCTGTTGTCTCTCACAGGGCAATGGGTTTTAGGTGCAAAATACATGGTTAATTTGAAATACAGCATTGATGTGGACAGAAGAATCCCTCTCAATCAACAGAGTGCCTAAGATTTCAGGGAACATGGGAACTCCAAGGTGACACTTTACGGAACCATCATAGCTATTCAAGTTCTCAGATTTAGTACACATACCAGATTTTCATAGTTTTTTATTTGTTGTCTTCAAAACTACAAAGCATTCAGGCATCACTTCCCATTGATTACTAGTGGCAGGGGAAGTATGTTATCTTTGGAGGTTTCAGCCATTGGTAGGTAAAAATGAAATGTAAACTTATTTTTTTAATAGGATTGGTCTTATTATAATAAACAGATTCAACTGTAAAAGGTCAAGTTTCTTTCTGAATTATGGTAATAATGTAGCAAATACTTTTATAAGTAATCAAAGATTCTATAAATATAGGTACCTGTGTAGATGTAAATGTTAAAACATTCACAAATTATCCTTTCAACTTCTGAGATCTTAAAATCAATAGGGGTCACAGGGTTTCATAGAATTGCTCTGCTTTTTCTTCCAACATAATTTAATAATACATTTTACAGATGTTGTTTAAACATTAGGCACAGATTGTTTTGTCAATAAAACTAAACAGAGGCATGACACAAAAGCAAGGAAAACAGATGTAAAAAGAAAAAAGAGTGCACCAAGCAAGGAGTGCTGGGTCATTTGTTTCCTATTCACTACAAAATGAAAGTGCAGAGTATACAGTGATGTTCATTGCCTAGGAATCACCTAGGGATGGAACCACTTCACACGTAAGAGGTAATTTTATTAAGCAGGTGGTCTAACTTCTTCCCTTGAGAATTTAAGTGTAACCTACATTTAAGGTAGACTTCCTAATTGATCAGTGGAGTAACAGGTGCCCTATTTTTAAAAGGAGGAGGAAGAGAAGGAAACATATAAATAGAACAGCTCTCCAGCATCTCTCAGAATGGGTTGTTGTTCTCCAAGCCATAGTTAATTGCTATGCTTTTCACCTTGAGTGTCAATTCTAATAATATTACCTTTATAGGAGCTTACTCTGGGCTTAGATTAGAGCAATGAGTAATACTTACTAGATAAAATACTGTCTAGTTGCTCATGAGAAAATATTGAAATCAGTCAAAAAATGTATAGCTTGTATATTGCCTCAGACAGAGCTGGCGAGGCGCCAGGCAGGCAGGGTATTATTTAGGAAAGCTGAGCAAATAGCTCGCAGGGAAAAGAGCTGTGAATTTTGAAACCTTCAGGTATTGTCATGTCAGAGAGTCTTAGGAGTTCAACAGAGATGCTGCTTTTGTCTGCAGATTTTAAAAAATTTCCAGCAAACAAGCCTCTTTGAAAATGACTCTGCAGTCAGTGAGATATACTTTGTTATAGGTTTTATTCCTTAGTTTACTCAGAGGTTTCCCCCACTGTGTTCAACCAGATGGCTAATACTAGGAAAAATGGAAACTCCTCATGAAGGGGTAGGTGTTGGCCCACTGCACCACATGGAAAAACTCTGCCCCTTCCACCAGACTAGGACCCTGAGTCTAGGTGAGAAGAGAAACTGGAACGTGTGGGTCGTAGGAAGATGGATTAGAAAGTCCAAACACTGTTTTGTGTATCTGCTGTTTTTCCTCCTACCAACATTCAAAGCCAGTCTCTGAGCTTTTCAGGACAAGAGTGTGATGTCTGGAGCTTAGAGTTGGTATGACCTGAGGATGCTTTCGGGACCACTTAGGGTTGGGGTTCAAGCAAGGCACAGAGAAGAGTGAGGTGGGAGGCTGATTCCATCATGAACCCAGTGTTCCTCCACATCCCTTTCAAGGCAGTGAAACCAGTGGCTTGGTACTTGACCTTGAACATGGTGTGGAGGTCAGCAAGACTTTGTTCCTTAAGCAGGAACTCCTGGGGTGTTACCCAGCCAGCAGAGAGTGATTAACCATTGGGTCATTAACCATCAAGCACTGTGCTCGGAGCTGACTCCCTTGCAGAGAGTGTGGGAAATGAGGGGCTGAGAGGCACCCTGGTCAAGGAGAAAAGCTCCAGCATCCACAGGTGGCTAAGGGGTCTCAGATGGTAAAGAGTCTGCCTGCAGTGCAGAAGACCTGGGTTTGATCCCTGTGTCAGGAAGATGCCGGGTAAGAGGAAATGGCAACCCCTCCAGTATTCTTGCCTGGAGAGTTTCATGGATAGTGGAGCCTGGCGAGCTACAGTCCCTGGGGTCACAAAAAGTCAGACACGACTGAGCAACTAACACACAAGGGACGAATTCCCATGGAAGCCTCATGACAACACACCATTTACATAGAGGGCGTCAGGGAAGGGAATATGCAAGGGAAAGGACATTTGGAGTCCAAACATGTCATCTGCTGTCCCCACTCCTCACCAAATAGATGCGTGTCCTTGATCAGCTCCCTTTGTCTCCCTGGGCAACAGCTTCCTCTGCCTTAAATGGATGGGTAGGGCTGAGGAATTGGTGGGACTCTAAGCCTCTTCCAGCCCTAATATTCTATAGACAGTGTAGAAAAGTGAACAGAAGCAAGGTGAATGTTCTGAAACTGATTTTTATTCCCGTTTTACATTAGAAGTGAAAACACACACACACAACAGGGCCTTTGATAAACAGACGAAAAGGATTATTCATTAAAAAGTTGTTACTTTTCTTCATCTTAAATAAGCAAATCTAGCCCTTAAAATAAAAACTAGATGAAATTAAACATTATCGCAAGACATGGAAAACATGCATGCTGTCGCTTTTGGATTCATCATAAAGATAAATCAGTTGATTTTAGCAGTGCGCTCTGAGTCTGTGAAGGGCATGACAGATAATAGGCTTGGAATTTCTGAAGTTATTGTACAGTAAAATTTGTTTTTTCCTCAGGCATTCAATCTTTTTTCTCTAGTGATTTGGTACATGACAAACTTTTTAGTGGGTGCATTAATAATCTGTAAGTAATAGGTTGTCAGGTGTCAGTTAGATAAGATTAAAAGACTGTTTAAGCATTATCCATTTGCTTCTTTGCATGAGTTTTATAGGTCAAGAGAAATAACTTTTTGAATTGTGGTTGTTTGCACATGCTGGTTTTTCCTCCCTCTCTCTCTCTCTTTCTCTGTCTCTTTCTCTCCCTCTCTCTCTCGTTTGGCTCTGCTCCAGAAGTACTTGCAAGAACTGTATTACATTACATAAATCCTGCATGTAGGAGCAGATTTGAAACTCACACTGTGTGAATCAAGGGGACACATGTCTCCTCTGACTTCTGTAAACTTCTTTTAGTTTTGAAAATGTTACTCTTTTTCTTCTCAAAGGAAACTTTGTCAGGGGAAGCCTCCTCAGTAGAGGAACTGAAGCTCCCAGCTTGAGGAGTTTCCTAGCAAGTCAGGTTGAGGTCTATTCTTGTCAAATCTGTCTTAAGTGTGTTTACATATAGTTTGCCTTTCTGGTATTTTCTGCTTGCACAGACCTGATCTCCACCTATTTTGTGTCAACAGTTGCCGGGGCTGGTGTTGGGTGATTAACCACTGAGCACTAGGCCCCGGAGCTGTGCCCACAGAGAAGACCCCCTCTCCCCTTGCACTTACATCACCCTCTGGCTTCAGGCTGCACCTACATAAAACAAACAGCATTTCTGAGTGGTTAAAGAGGCAACCTGAAACAGTAAAAAATGGGGCAAATGTTGCCTCCTTGTTAAATAAGACAGTTTTCTCAAAAATGGAGAGGAGGCAGGGGTGCAGGGACGGAAGTGTTTCTGAGGGCAAATGTCATCTTTGATCTGCATGGCTCTGATGGGCAAATGCCTGGAGCTTTGTGTAGACACTTGGGGTGTGTTTTTTTTTTTTTTCTTTTTTTTAACTTTTTAAGGGGCAAGAGAACATTAAAAAAAAATCTAACAAAAACACGCCAACAACATGGATGTTTGTAACTTTGGCAAATACAGGACTGTCCCACTCCATGCCCTCATGGTCTTTGGGTATTTTCCTCCTGATTTTATTTCCATTCTTATGAGGTCTTTAAGCGTGACCAGTTAATGTGGGAAATAATGAACTCTGTTGGGCTCTAGACACCTGCACGATAACAAATAAGCAAAAATACCTTAATTGGTTCCCATCTTTGAGATCTCCTTTTCCCTTTTACCCTCTTAACCAGTGTGGCGGAAGGACCTAAAGCCTCGTAAGATTAGATCCTGTCACTGAAGAAGGAAAAAAGTACTTCCTTTTGCAAATACATTAACTCTTTCAGGCCCATGGGAATTATTGGTCTTGGATTCCAAATGTAACTTAGCTCAAAAATGTACTTCCTGTCATGGGAGACGTCTGGCATTCTATTGATTTGGTCACTATTTTTCAAGAATAATATATTGCCAAAGGATGGAATTAAATGCACGATGATTAAAAACATGTATCTTTAAGTTTCCAATATGTTCTACCTTAGGATGCTGATTTGAATGTAAATGAATAGTTTTGAGGATTGTTGTCTAGTTGAAGGGTTTTGTTGGCCTGTATCACTAGAACATCTGCTACGGTTGACTTTATTTGATCCCTAGTTTGAGTCAGAATTCATACGTACTTGGAAAGGGTAGGGAGTAGGAAATGTTGTAAAGCTAATGGAAAGAATTGTATGGATCCAAAGATGTCAGGTCTCAGGCCCCACGACTGGTCACCTGGCAGAACTGTGTACAGAATGGACAGTGCGATGGGTTATGGCTAGGATCCCCATCCTCAAGGCCAAGTAGCGGCTGGAGGACGTGGCCAGAAAGGACAGATCAGAATCATTTTGAGTGAATGTAGTATAAAAAAGCATCTTGAGAATTAACTTGATTTTTGTCATGCTGTTTCTCCTGAAGTAAGTTAACAAAGAGATAGGAGATTTTGAAGTTTATCAAAGGGAGCATGGATTAAAATTTTAGAACTGCAACAGAACAACAGAGTCCAGGTCTGGATAGGATTGTAGCATCCTTTGACAGATGAGGCTCAGGGCCTTACAATGTTACATTCTTAATTAGAGGCGAGGAGGGGGCTGTCTCCTGGTTCAGCCTCTCTTGCAGTCCACCATTATGTATTTTTGTTTTTAATTAGTTGATATATATATATATATATATTTTTGGCTGTGTTGGGTCTTTGTCACTGTGCACAGCCTTTCTCTATTGCAGCGAGCAGAGACTACTCTTTAGTTTTATATCAGCCTTCTCATGGTGGTAACTTCTCTTACTGCAGAGCGTGGGCTCTAGGTACGTGGGCATCAGTGGTTGCAGCACCTGGGTTCAGCAGTTGTAGCACAGGGCCCAGTCGTCCTGTGGCATGTGGGATCTTCCCAGATCAGGGATTGAACCAGTGTCCCCTGCATTGGCAGATGGATTCTTTACCCCTGAGCCATGAGGGAAGTCCTATTATGTATTTTTAAGAGCTTTATTGAGATATAATTCACATACTGTGCAATTTACTTATTTAAAGTGGTTCAGTGGTTTTAAGTATAGTCACAGATATGTGCAACCATTCTCAGAGTCCATTTGAGAACAATTTCACCACCTGAAAAATGTACATTCTCTGAAGTTTCTCCAATGTGACCTCTACCCCTCACCCTCCATACTTCCATCCCAACTCTGTCACAGATCTACTTTCTGTCCCTATGGTGATTTAGTCACTAAATTTGTGTCTGACTTTTATGACCCCATGGACTGTAGCCCTCCAGACTCCTCCGTCCATGGGTTGCCTATTCTGGACAGTTCATATAAATGTGATCATGATACCTCTGGTCTTTTATGACTGGTTTCCTTCACTTAGCATTATGTTTTCAAGTTTCATTTACTTTGAAGCATGTGCCATACTTGATTCCTGTTTATGACTGAATAATGTTTCACTGTATGGATATACCACATTTTCTTTATTAGTTCATTCATTGATGGACATTTGGGTTGTTTCCATCTTTTGCTGGCTAAGAATTTGTTTATAAGCTTTTGTACCATTAGATATTTTGAGAATCATAATGACAGTATCCTCAGCAAACCTGTCTTAGGTTTTACAGTTGGCAAAGCACTTTCCATAAACATTCACCCATTTGATCATCACAGTTCCAGCACCTAAATACTGCTATGATTTCAGAACCAGGAAGTGGCAGATTTCCTACTCAGTTGTCATACGCTTTCCACTGGACACTGTTCTCACTCTTCTTGCCCTTGGCCAGTGTTTTGACTGTGATAATTAGGAGCAGCGGTGTTCAAAGGAAAGGATGGCAGCTCAGAAGTGAAATGTACATTCTCTGAAGTTTCTCCAATGTGACTTTGATGACCATAAGCATTTTTCAAAGATTTGACAAGTCCTCATTTGAAAGATTTTGTCATATACCTCAATTGAGAAATTTTGCCTTTTCAAGTGGATCTATTTACATATAAGGACCTACCGGTTACATATTGATATACAGTACATAAAGCTTAGGTTTCAAACTTTACTAATTGAAACAGAAGTGAACATTCTAAGGAATAGACAATAGGCCTCTCCATTCAGGTCAAACCTAATCTGTAACCAGGTGAAAAAAGAAATCAAGCTAAATTTTGATATACCTTCCGCGTGACTGGAGACTCCAGGCCTGGAAATTTCTTAATTAGTGAAGGCTTGGAGTGTGGAGGCAAATAAAGGAGAGACTCTAGAGAAAGGAAAGCGCTGAAAGATTCTCCAGATTGGCACTAGGATTCTAGAACACCTTGTGTGTGCTCGGCTGGTCACTTAACACAAAAGAGTGTCAGTTCTAGTCATTCAGGGGGAATTCTCTTTTGGGAAAAAAGTGAATATTTGATTACTAGGATAACACATACACCCTGATTCCTTGGGACACTCATGGTTTATGCCTGGTGCCCAGCATAATTATCAATAACTTTTCTTTACTCCTTTTTTTAATTTTTGGCTGTGCTGGGTCTTTGTTGTGGTGCTCTAGAGCATGTGGACTTCATAGGTGTGATGCTCTGATTTGGTTTGCCTTGAGTCATGTGGGATCTCAGGTCCCAAACCAGGGATCAAACCCATGTCCCCTGCATTGGAAGGCAGATTCTTAACCACTGGACCACCAAGGAAGTCCCTAATATCCCTTTACTCTTAAAAGTGTCCCAGCATAGATGATAAATTATCTGGTTATCCTACTTATAATGGAAATCGACAGAACATTAAGATTTGTTTAAATAACTGTGTACTTATTCTGTAATGTTTAAGGGATGTTTAGTAAGATGCAAATTTATTGACTTGTGAATATGGGAAAATGAGAATTTATATGATTCACCTTAAATAGACACATTTGTTTTTCAAAGATATTATTATACCTAATTTAGGTTTTTGTTAGTAAAAGAGATTTTGCTATATTATCCTGTTGCTTATACATAGTGCTAATAATCACTCTAATTTCACACACTCTAAGTTAACCACTTTAAAAATATGTATTAGGTTAAACAAAATCAAATTTGGCAACTTGTCTGTCACTTGTAAGTAAATATTTTATAAATGCTGTTTTGTTCCCTATGCTTTATATGGATACTTACAGTATGTATAACTTCTGGCTATTTCTTATGCTAAGTCTAGTGATACATCCCTACAATTCATTCCATTGAGTTTGGAGCCTAAGGCTTTAGTGATCTAGAAGACAGCAAAGGAAATAGAGATCCCCTCCTAAGGGAGCCACCCTTGCTTTGAATTCAGTTCAGATTAAAGGATTTAGCAAACTGAGCTTCTTTTTTTTTTAGAGTGAAGAAAATCATTTTCCAATTTGCTTTCAAGGAAAACTTTCTGTAATATATAACCAAGTGATGATGTATTTGCAAGCTATTTCAACTTATAAAGTCCAAAATGATGCTTGGATTTTGTTTTTACTTTGCATTACAATTTTCAACTAATTAGCGATTTCTTTTTTTCACTAGTTGCTTGGAAGAAAGTTTTATATATAAACTTTTTCAACTGTCTTAGTTTCAGCTTTTTTAAAGAGTAGTTTGACAAATACACCTATCACTTCTAGAGAAGGGGAACCTTTTCAGACCTCTGATGGATGGGCTTATTGTGATTTGAACAAATTCCAATATTATGTTTCTAGAGTAGAAGGAGAGCAAAACACGTGCTTCCTTTTTCCCTCCCGTTCATTCACCTCCCCCAACCCCAGACACACAGATGATGTATTGCAGTCCTGGAACTGTCGGATCCTGGAGGAGGTTGAGAAACTAGAAGACAGTGCCAAAAACATGATTTCATAAGGTTTGACTTGAGATTGAGTCAACTTTCTTAAGCGTCTAAAAATCATGTTTCATGAAATTTTACTTCACAAAGAAAGGGAGTGTGGAAGGCTTGGGCCCTAAAGCCTGCCAGTTACGGATCATTAAATCCAATAAGTAAATGTAAATCTAAAATAGAGAATTCCAACAAAAGATTTTGAAGTCAAATTCTTGTTTAAAAGAACAGAGTGTTATGTGCGAGATAGCTGGAATTCATTCCCTGAAAGTTTTGTTTATAAAACAGGCTTTAAAGTTATTAGGAAATGCTGACTTAAAAAAAAAAAAGAGTCGTATATGTAGTTTTCTTTAAATGACTCTGATAAAGCTGAAAGAAATGCTACATAAGAAAATTGATGGAAAAAGAAAGAACAAAATTCTGGAATTCAGAAACTACTTTCCAAGATGGTAATTTATATTAGAAGCTATTTTACAAGACTTAATTCTGCCCTTAAAAATATTTATAGCAATGAATATAAATAAAATGAATTATATAGTAATTAAATATTGTACTTGCATGTTGTTCATGTTTAATTGAATAAAGAACAGTGCATGAAGAAATCACCAGTACTTAAGAAGGCATGGCATTAATTTTTATTATTAAATATATATGTAAGTATTCTTAAGTATACCTAAATATTAATCAAGATGATATAATTAATACTTTCTTTAATGGATAGTATAGAAGGCATTTTTACTAACATATCCCGTTATTTAATGAAATGTTTTCTTAATAGTCAATAATTTTAGCTTCTTGAGCAAAGAAGGGTATGTATTATAGAATGGCATTTCTCCATACTTAAATGGATACCTACCTTTCTGCTGGCTAGTCACTTATACCTAATTGTCAAGAAGCTCTATGGAGATGACTGAGAGTCATTTCATTGTTTAGAAACCACAGTATTTTGTGAGAATTTTATTTTGATTTCCGTGAATAAGCTGTGGCAAGCTAAAATAACAAAAGATGGTCTCCCTTAATCATCAGTGAATAAGCAGGGTGGTAAACACGGGGGAGTAGAATTGAGTAAAGGTGAAAATTACATTTTTGAGAATAAACAAGTAGTTTTTCCTTCCTTTTGTCAGTATTGCGGAGGACCAAAGGTGTAAGAGTATAGGAATAGGGCAAAGCCATGTAGGAAAATTGCCTGTGGAAGTGGGCAAGTAAACCTGGTGTTTGGGCCTAAAGGATGTCCACTATGATCTGGCCACCCCTCTGGTTCACACCAAGAGAAGACTAAATATAAGAATCCAGTTTTGTGGAAAGGAACCTGTCAGGGAGTGGAGGATAAACCGAAGGACGAAGGTCAACTTTAGAACGTGGTGCTACCAGATCTGGCTCAGAAAACTATTCAGGTATCCAAAGATGAAGAATAAAGGAGATAGGTGGAATTAACAGAAGCGGGGAGAAAAAGTCCAATAATAAATAAACATTTAAGGGCAGAGACAAGAAAGAATAGAGCAAAACTTCCTGTATTTCTTTTTAGCACAACTCAGGGTTCGTCTTCCATTCTTCTTGTCTGATTCCTGTTTTTTAAAAAATGCAGATGGTAAAGCTCAGTTTTCAGATGATCCCATGTCTCAGATATTTAAGACTTTTGCTCCCCTTTCAACCTCCTACTGCCCCCTTAACAGGACTTGAGTTCTAAACAAATAACTAGGTAAAAAGAAATACACCTCTGTTTATTTTGACATGGAATAAAGCTCTAAAGCCAATCCATTATCTTCCTTTCCTTTGTAAAAAAAGAGACCATTTGGTCACAGGAAGAAATTCTAATCCATGATCCCATGAAAAAAGGAAATTTAAGAATTCTTTCTCTAATTCAGTTTTCAACCACCTACAAGGTGTCCAGTTCTTAGTACTTCACAAAAGAAGACTGTTTTCAAAGTAAAACGGAATTTTTAAAAACATATACCTTGATGTTTGGAATGAAATGTGGAAATGCAAACAGGATGTTTCTCAACTTTAAAGGATACTTAACTAAAAGGATTACTTTGTAAAATGCCCAATCTGTGGCAAATTTGAGCATCATTCTATTAAGCTAAGGTATGAAACTATTTTAATGAGTAAGAAGAGCAAACTGTCCTGTTATTATATTCCTGACATTATACATCTGAGTTTCAAGGACTGTAATGCCTGGACATCAATATAAAATTCTAAAAGTTTCTTTTACATCTTTAAACAAATAAGCTTTTTAAAAGTCACCTTATCAATATGGAAAATTCCAAAGATTGTGTGTAGTTCATGGATATATTTCATCTTAAACTATTTTATGGGTATTGAAGAATGTGTTTTTTATTGTACATTCAGATTCGAATTTTTGTCATCCTCTTCTTTATTTCTCTTCAAAAACATTGTTTCTTCTATGTTCAAGCTCTAATATATATTTATGTATTCATACATATGAGTTTAAAATAACTATTTTACTAATACTTCTTAAAATGACAGTGTTTTAGAAGGGAATATGTTCATGTGAGTTTACATAAAACCCAAAGATCTTTTTTTGGTTCTTGGTGTTTAGAAGATTCTTGATAATTTAGAATATTCCACAATGGAAAGTAAAGCACTCTGTCACAAAAGCAGGGAGGATGAGACACAAGGTCAAAGGGCATTTTGGAAACAAACAGCTGGACCAGTTTATTTAAACAGATACAGGGATGGGGGAACTGACCTCTGTTTGACTTATAGTGGGAGGAGCAAGTATGTCATTTTATTACTTTGCCCAGAAGGAAAATGTTTTCCTATCTGAATTCAACCCAAGCCATCTAAACACATGACCTTGCTGTATATAGCTAATTCCAAAGAGAATACATACAAGATATTTGACGAAAATCATAAAATACACTGAATAGAGTCAAATGTTGGAATGGTTTTAGAATTGAAAAGGTGGTATTGTTTTTAAAAATAAAATATTTTGCTATTTATTCAGTTATTTTCAGATAAAGATGTCTACCATGACCCCAGATAATACTATGTATTTCATATAAATATAGGAATTATAATTCAGTAGCATTCTGAGAGTTTATTATGCCCTACATGTACTGATAATGTCCATCATATTGAAACAAATATTGTTTTTAATTAAAGTTTACAAAAGTGAGGACTTCCAAGTATACCTACTAATGTGGTCAAGAAGTTTGGATAAAGTGATAAGTGTCCTTAGGTTTTCAAGGTTTTAAAATTTTTAGTTAATGAAAGGATTCCCACCTTTATACCTACATATCCTTTAGGTGGCCCACATCTGTGTTGTGAATAACAACAAATGGTTATTGCCACTCAAAGAGAAGCAACTAGCATCCTGTACCTGGGGGCCCTTAACTAAGAGGCTGGGATGAGATGTTTGCTCTCTCCATGGGGACCTGAGCAGGCCTGAAGTTTCTGGATTTAGTGTTGCTCGCAGAGGCATGCAGAGAGACTCAGCATTTTGAGCAGAGAGTGGCCCAAGGGGTGAGTGGACTCAAAATCCTAGAATTCACATTCTAGAAGGAACTTGTTAGGAATCACGGATGTTTAACCTAGAGTGAAGAGGGGAGACCTATGGGGCACAGTGGCTGTAGTTCTAATGTTTGAAAGGCTATCTGAAGAAATGAGATTAGAATTGTTTAAATTACCCCCAAGAAGTTGTCCTGGTGAAAGGATTTTAGATCAGGTAAGACAGAACCTTCTAACAGTTATTGTGTCTGTAGAGGAAGTGGGCTCTCTGGTAAGGTGACCAGTGCTGTATTAGAAATAGTCCAGCACCCAGAGAACAGACTTGTGGTTGCCAAGGAAAGGGCTGAGGGGTGGGGGAGTGGGGAAGGGATGAACTGGGAGTTTGGGATTAGCAGATGTAAACTAGCATATATAGAATAGATGACCAATAAGGTCCTACTATATAGCTCAGGGAACCATATTCAATATCCTGTGATAAACCATAATGGAAAAGAATATGAAGCAGAATGGGTATATGTGTATAACCGAGTCACTTTTCTGTGCAGCAGAAATTAATGCAACATTGTAAACCAACTATACTTGAATAAACTAAATTAAAAACAAAACAAAACAATCTAGCAGAGGCTACCCATCAACCTGGTAGGGATATCAGAGAGAGGGGATTTGTGACAGTGACCAAGCTAGGTGATGATCAAACCTGATAGGTGGCTGTTCCGGTCCCATGGGTTAACTGTCATGGATTCAGACCTGAGATGGTTATCATGAACTGGTCTTTGGAAATCTGAATGTATGAGTTTGAAGGAGGCAAGTTTTGGAATATAGATAACCCAGTTTGCTGAGTCTTCTTCAGTTCATTTCAGTTCAGTCTCTCAGTTGTGTCCGACTCTTTGCGACCCCATGAATCGCAGCACACCAGGCCTCCCTGTCCATCACCAACTCCCGAGTTCACTCAGACTCACGTCCATCGAGTCAGTGATGCCATCCAGCCATCTCATCCTCTGTCGTCCTGCCCCCAATCCCTCCCAGCATCAGAGTCTTTTCCAATGAGTCAGCTGAGGTGGCCAAAGTACTGGAGTTTCAGCTTCAGCATCATTCCCTCCAAAGAAATCCCAGGGCTGATCTCCTTCAGAATAGACTGGTTGGATCTCTTTGCAGTCCAAGGGACTCTCAAGAGTCTTCTCCAACACCACAGTTCAAAAGCATCAGTTCTTTGGCGCTCAGCCTTCTTCACAGTCCAACTCTCACATCCATACATGACCACTGGGAAAACCATAGCCTTGACTAGACAAACCTTTGTTGGCAAAGTAATGTCTCTGCTTTTGAATATGCTATCTAGGTTGGTCATAACTTTCCTTCTAAGGAGTAAACATCTTTTAATTTCATGGCTGCAATCACCATCTGCAGTAATTTTGGAGCCCCCCAAAATAAAGTCTGACACTGTTTCCACTGTTTCCCCATCTATTTCCCATGAAGTGTTGGGACCAGATGCCATGATCTTCATTTTCTGAATGTTGAGCTTTAAGCCAATTTTTTCACTCTCCATTTTCACTTTCATCAAGCTTTTTAGTTCCTCTCACTTTCTGCCATAAGGGTGGTGTTATCTGCATATCTGAGGTTATTGATATTTCTCCTGGCAATCTTGATTCCAGCTTGTACTTCTTCCAGCCCAGCGTTTCTCATGATGTACTCTGCATAGAAGTTAAATAAGCAGGGTGACAATATACAGCCTTGATTTGACATACTCCTTTTCCTATTTGGAACCAGTCTGTTGTTCCATGTCCAGTTCTAACTGTTGCTTCCTGACCTGCATATAGGTTTCTCAAGAGGCAGGTCAAGTGGTCTGGTATTCCCATCTCTTGAAGAATTTTCCACAGTTTATTGTGATCCACACAGTCAAAGGCTTTGGCATAGTCAATAAAGCAGAAATAGATGTTTTTCTGGAACTCTTGCTTTTTCGATGATCCAGCGGATGTTGGCAATTTGATCTCTGCCTTTCCTAAAACCAGCTTGAACATCTGGAAGTTCATGGTTCATGTATTGCTGAAACCTGGCTTCTTAGGCATAGCTTTTTTTTTGGTCTTTATACACAAGTAGTACAGTCATCAAAATCCCAAAGTCTGCAAAATGTTGTCATCCTTATTCCTGGACTCAACAGTGAGGTTGTCGCCACTAGTGACTGGCTCAAATCAGCTCATGTTTAGATATCTAGGCCAGAATACTCTAGATGGGTGGCACAGTAGTGGCCATGCTCTGGTCAGGACATTGTGGTGGTGAGGGGGGTATGCTTGCTACTGTTTGCCAAATTATTAACATCTCTTGGGTTACATGTAACCTCAAATAAGTCACTTAATTTCTCAGAGCCTTGGCTTCTCATCTGTTAAAAAAGACTCTTATTTTTAGATAAGTAATATATATCCATAAAATATTATGTTTTTAAAAGAACTTGAAAAAAGTTGTCAGAGTTCCTTTCAAGAGAATGCAGATTTTGAATAATACCATAGATAAAGAGGCATTTTTGCTCTCTTACCTATGTTAGTTACTATGAAAATTACTTTTGGTATATGCAGAATATTAATATTAAATAATTTTCTGATTGGTCATGCAGTGAAGGCAGCTAATGAAAAAGCAGGGTTTTTTTTCATTTTAATTGGTTATTTCACATGGTGTTTGTGCTACACCTGTGCTTATAATGAGAATGGAGAATTAATCTAACCTTCTGCTCACATGATTCCAATTTTCATGGTTTATACAAGATAATGATAACCTGATTTGCAACACAATTTGTTGTAGATCTGTGTTTTAAATATTTTTATTAGAAGTTTGGAGACTTCATATATGAGAACCAACTTAATATATGTTGTCAATAAGAGTTAACGCTAACCAATGTCTTTTTTGTTGGATTCCAGTTTCACTCGTTATTTTAATTACTTCTAAGATAAAAAACATAAAGATATAAGATGCTGAGAATCTTAAAATGTCATGAAGTATGCGTTTTTTTTATTTAAAAACCCTGTCTGCCTGTTTAAAAGTGAAAGTGAAAAGTGAAAGTTGCTCAGTGTGTCCAACTCTTTGCGACCCCGTGGACTATAGAGTCCATGGAGTTCTCCAGGCCAGAATACTGGAGTGGGTAGCCTTTCCCTTCTCCAGGGGATCTTCCCAACCCAGGGATCGAACCCGGGTCTCCCACATTGCAGGTGGATTATTTACCAGCTGAGCCACAAAGGAAGCCTGTCTGTTTAATGGCTTGTATTTTAGGAACTGTTTTCCTTCCTGAAGTGGGCAGACTTACCAACTAAGATTCATGCTGGAATGGAGGTCCTTTATGTATTTTTTTTTAAGTTTGTGGCAGCACTGCATACCATGTGGGCTCTTGGTTCCCAACCAGGAATCAAAATCACGTCCCCTGCATTGGAAGTGCAGTCTTAACCACTGGACTGCCAGGGAAGTCCCTAGACTGTGGGTCCTTTAATTAAAACAGCACAGTATTAAAATCTTCATTGCATTTTTTTATGTGGTACTCATGTTGGATATGAACTTCCCAGGTAGCTCAGTGGTAAAGAATCTGCCTTCATTACAGGAG